>NC_138777.1:19072638-19135138 GCF_965119305.1 Pelophylax lessonae | reverse complement strand
CAGAGATGTATAGTAACGAAGTAGAACTACTTAAGTACTGTACTTAAGTACCGAAAGGCGGTATCTGTACTTTCCTAGAGTAGAATTTTTTTCTCCTACTTCTACTTTTACTTCACTACATTTTTTCTATGATTTCAATACTTCTACTCCGATATTTTTTTTTTGTGCTGCATCGTTACTCGTTACTTTTCTCTGCCTTTCCCTTTTTTGTTTGGTTTCCCTCCTTACTGCTCTCTCCTACTCTTTCAATTATCCTCCCTATTCTGCCTTCCCCCCTCCCCTCCCCTTTTCTATAGGAAGGCAAAGGTAAAGATACCCCCCTTTTTCATGGGTACCTGGTCTCTGGCCATTTGGGTAGCGTTGTTCCGCTCCAGGCTTCCGCTGGGCCGGCGTGGAGTGCTCCCACATGCGCCTCTCGGCGCTTTGACGTGTGGCGGCCTTCGGCCACTCCGCTCCTCCCCTCCTTGTCTCCATTCGCTGAAGTCTCAGTGCTGGGAGGCGGGGATTCCGACGGCCGCGCAGTAGAGGCACGTGCGCATGCGCAGTGCGATCGAGGCAGTGGCGGCCATCTTGGTTAAGGGAAACATGGGGGGGTCTCTGATGTAAGGGGGGCTTTGTGTGGGCGGTCTCTGATGTAAGGGGGCTCCGTGTTGGGGTCTCTGATGTAAGGGGGGCTTTGTGTGGGGGGCTCTGATGTAAGGGGGCTCTGTGGGGGGTCTCTGATGTAAGGGGAGCTCTGTGTGGGGGGGTCTCTGATGTAAAGGGGGCTCTGTATGGGGGTCTCTGATGTAAGGGGGCTCTGTGTGGGGGGTCTTTGATGTAAGGGGGGCTCTGTGTGGGGGGTCTCTGATGTAAAGGGGGCTCTTTGTGGGGGCTGGGGGGTCTCTGCTGTAAGGGTGCTCTGTGTGGGGGGTCTCTGATGTAAGTGGGGCCTCTGTGGGGGGTTTCTGTTGTAAGGGGGCTCCGTTGGGGGGTTTCTGTTGTAAGGGGGGCTCCGTTGGGGGGGTCTCTGATGTAAGGGGGGTCTCTAATGTAAGGGGGGCTAAGTTTGTAGTGATCATAAAAAAGAAAAGTCAAATGAAGTGCAAAAAAAGTGCAAGAAAAAATGTGCAGGGCGCTGGTGGGGGCGCCACAGGATCAGCTCGCAAAGGGCACTTGAACACCTAAGGCCGGCCCTGGTTGGAAGGTTCTTTCCCATTAACAGCAGATATGAAATTATATTCATCTTGTTTTGTCACATATATACAGTGGGTACGGAAAGTATTCAGACCCCCTTAAATTTTTCACTCTTTGTTATATTGCAGCCATTTGCTAAAATCATTTAAGTTCATTCTTCTTCCTCATGAATGTACACATAGCACCCCATACTGACAGAAAAACACAGAATTGTTGACATTGTTGCAGATTTATTAAAAAAGAAAAACTGAAATATCACATGGTCCTAAGTATTCAGACCCTTTGCTCAGTATTTAGTAGAAGCCCCCTTTTGATCTAATACAGCCAGGAGTCTTTTTGGGAAAGATGCAACAAGTCTTTCACACCTGGATTTGGGGATCCTCTGCCATTCCTCCTTGCAGATCCTCTCCAGTTCTGTCAGGTTGGATGGTAAACGTTGGTGGAAAAGCCATTTTTAGGTCTCTCCAGAGATGCTCAATTGGGTTTAAGTCAGGGCTCTGGCTGGGCCATTCAAGAACAGTCACTGAGTTGTTGTGAAGCCACTCCTTCGTTATTTTAGCTGTGTGCTTAGGGTCATTGTCTTGTTGGAAGGTAAACCTTCGGCCCAGTCTGAGGTCCAGAGCACTCTGGAGAATGTTTTTGTCCAGGATATCCCTGTACTTGGCCGCATTCATCTTTCCCTCGATTGCAACCAGTCGTCCTGTCCCTGCAGCTGAAAAACACCCCCACAGCATGATGCTGCCACCACCATGCTTCACTGTTGGGACTGTATTGGACAGGTGATGAGCAGTGCCTGGTTTTCTCCACACATACCGCTTAGAATTAAGGCCAAAAAGTTCTATTTTGGTCTCATCAGACCAGAGAATCTTATTTCTCACCATCTTGGAGTCCTTCAGGTGTTTTTTAGCAAACTCCATGCGGGCTTTCATGTGTCTTACACTGAGGAGAGGCTTCCGTCGGGCCACTCTGCCATAAAGCCCCGACTGGTGGAGGGCTGCAGTGATGGTTGACTTTCTACAACTTTCTCCCATCTCCTGACTGCATCTCTGGAGCTCAGCCACAATGATCTTTGGGTTCTTCTTTACCTCTCTCACCAAGGCTCTTCTCCCCCGATAGCTCAGTTTGGCCGGACGGCCAGCTCTAGGTAGGGTTCTGGTCGTCCCAAACGTCTTCCATTTGAGGATTATGGAGGCCACTGTGCTCTTAGGAACCTTAAGTGCAGCAGAAATCTTTGTGTAACCTTGGCCAGATCTGTGCCTTGCCACAATTCTGTCTCTGAGCTCTTCAGGCAGTTCCTTTGACCTCATGATTCTCATTTGCTCTGACATGCATTGTGATCTGGAAGGTCTTATATAGACAGGTGTGTGGCTTTCCTAATCAAGTCCAATCAGTATAATCAAACACAGCTGGACTCAAATGAAGGTGTAGAACCATCTCAAGGATGATCAGAAGAAATGGAAAGCACCTGAGTTAAATATATGAGTGTCACAGCAAAGGGTCTGAATACTTAGGACCATGTGATATTTCAGTTTTTCTTTTTTAATAAATCTGCAACAATGTCAACAATTCTGTGTTTTTCTGTCAGTATGGTGTGCTATGTGTACATTCATGAGGAAGAAGAATGAACTTAAATGATTTTAGCAAATGGCTGCAATATAACAAAGAGTGAAAAATTTAAGGGGGTCTGAATACTTTCCATACCCACTGTATATATATTTGAAGATTCACAATATTTTGAACTTTTTATTGACTTAGATTTCATACACTCTTCCTTTATTTCATTATTGGAATATATTGTTGTATATCACATTGGTTTATATATGATTTTACGCACCAATAAGCGGTGGAGAAAAAAAAACAGGCAGGGAAGAGAAGGAGGGATGCTTTAAAAGGGGAAGGGAGGGACTTTATCTGTTTTTTGTTTACAAAAAGTTACAGCCTAAGGAAATGTGATTGTCCTTTAGGTTAATCATTTGAATAAATCATTTGAAATAATAAAAAACAATATGATGTTCAAACTTTTGACTTCTTTCTTTAATAACTACATAACACAGTACTTCTACTTCTACTTTCAGTACTTGAGTAGAATTTTTTTTTTCAAAACTACTGGTACTTTTACTTTTAGTACTTAAGTAGCAATTTTTTTGAAAAAACTACTTGCAATACTTAAGTAAAAAAAATGTTGAATACTTTAGTACTTCCACTTAAGTAACTTTTTCTGCGAGCACTTCCACTTCTACTTAAGTCACTTTTTGATCGAGCACTTGTACTTTTATTCAAGTAGAAATTTCGAGTACTTTATACAAGTCTGCCATTAGATTTATTTTCCACATGGACACAGACAAACACACAGGGATTTCTTCAGGATAACAAAAGGTGAGAATCTGCAACAAAGTTTAAAATAAATTCCTGTACAGAGATCACCCAGATGGGAATGTTTTTTCTCAACAATGTGGAGTTACTCTTTAATATTCATTATCTTCTACTAAAAGCCTTCCTGTCAAGCAGAACTAAACTGTAACTGAGCACCATCAACTGAAAACTCTATTTAGGTAATTTTTAATATTCAAGGCAAACCCCCACCATTCTTCCAGAAGCGCATTTGTGAGGAAAGGCACTGATGATGGATGAGAAGGCCTGACTCACAGTCTCCGCTCTAATTCATCTCAAAGGTGTTCTATTGGGTTGAGGTCAGGACTCTGTGCAGGCCAGTCAAGTTCCTCCACCCCAAACTCGCTCATCCATGTCTTTATGGACCTTGCTTTGTGCACTGGTGTGCAGTCATGTTGGAACAGGGAGGAGCCGTCCCCAAACTGTTCCCATGAAGTTGGGAGCATGAAATTGTCCAAGATGTCTTGGTATGCAGACGCCTTAAGAGTTCCCTTCACTGGAACTAAGGGGCCAAGCCCAACCCCTGAAAAACAACCCCACACCAAAATCCCCCCTCCACCAAATGATTTGAACCAGTGCACAAAGCAAGGTCCATAAAGACATGGATGAGGGAGTTTGGGGTGGAGGAACTTGACTGCCCTGCACAGAGTCCTGACCTCAACCCCATAGAACACCTTTAGGATGAATTAGAGCGGCGACTGCGAGCCAGGACGAATTTTCCCACCAATCGCTATCGCTCAGTTCTTCAAGTAACTCAGTTTCGCTGTCGCTGTTTTCCAGTTTGTCTAAGAGCGCTTTTGCGCGAAAAAAACGCTTTTTGGACGCCATGGGCGTTCAAAATTTTCCAGCCACAAAGAACTGAAAAAGCACAGGCAGGGCACTGGAAAAGTCACCAGGTGAAATCCTGTGGTGAAATGGGATGATACAGTGTAATCCGTAGGATCACAGATTTGTATCATCTCATTTGGTTTATTTACATTTTTGAATTTGCCGCCGATTCCACCCCCCTGTGTCGCAACGCTCGCAGGGAAGGGAACCGGAAATCAAGTGCCGGCATCGGCCGAGTACACAGTGGGAGGATGGCGGGGGAGGACGGCGGGGGACGGCAGGGGAGGACGCCGGGGGAGGACGACGGGGGAGGACGGCAGGAGGACGGCGGGGGAGGACAGCAGGAGGACGGCGGTGGAGGACGGCATGAGGGTGTCATTGGAGGACGGCAGGAGGGCGGCGGTGGAGGACAGTGGTGAAGGGCGGCAGGAGGATGGCCGGGGAGGACAGCGGGGGAGGACGGCTGGAGGAAGGCAGGAGGACGGCAGGGGAGGACGGCGGGGGATCGCAGGGGAAGGTGAGTTTTAAAATATAAAAACAGATTTCTATGCAAAACAATGTACCGCTTTTAGCACAGAAATCCTGACATAATCAGACCACCAGGGAGGTTATAAACCACAGCTTACTGTTACCTGGCTGACCAGTGTTTGGCACCTGCACCACCGAGGAAGATGCCTGCGCACACAGTACTGCATGGAAGGGGGGTAGGACAGGTCAGGACTCAGGAAGCAGGTTTCCTCCTGCACAGCTCTGCCCATTACTGCCCGCTCTACCTCTGCAGTTCAGTGTTTGTCGATGCTTTACTACAATACTTTTTCTTTTTTTTTAAACCCCCTGGTGTGTGAAACATAACACCCTGTGCAAAAAAAAGTGCACCCCCAAAGCCGTGAGGACACAAAAAAAAGTGCACAGGATGTACACATGGACCTCCTCTGAAGAGGGAGGGCCCTTTACCCTGATCCCCCGGGGCGCAAGGCTCCTGACAGGGACTGAGGTATTCACTCACCCACCTAGCCGTTCTCTGGGAGATCTGCCAAAACAGACCAACCCCAAGTACTAGGTGGGGCTCCCTCAAAGGGAGACTAAGCCAGAAGGCCATATTCACCCGCTCCCAAAACTTTCAGGGCAGGCCCAAGGACCTACACCCTACTAATCAAACTGTGAATAAAGTGTACTGTGCCAACAAAGAAAAAACGAACATGAGAAAACACACAAATAAAAAAAAGGAAAGGGAAGTGAAGAAGTGCAGTAGTGCCATAATGCAATACCATGGCTGGCCCTTCGGCCAGGAAACAAAGGTTCCTCTGGTCGCAGCCAAAAGGCCCGGCCCAAGAGGCAGGTGAGAAAAAAGTGTGATGACCTTGATGCCGAAAAAGCTCAAGGCGTCTCCACCAGTGAGATTCACGGCACCCCTGGACTGGCACCCCAGGGGCACATACACCACAGGCTTCTTTCACAGCCTTCCGCCAGACCAGTGCCTCTCCATTCCACAGGAAGATATCATCTTAGGGAGAGCCTTGCCTACAACTGAGTACAAGCCTTGTACACAAGGCCAGATTCAACCCAGGAGGGAAAAGGCCCTCCCACCACCCCCACGGCACCACCCCCACGGTGCCCACCCAATTACATTAAGGAAATACTAACTGACTCACCAACTGGTAATGGGAGGTCAGGGTTCTAACAATTGATAAGAACAGATACTGCAGGTGATCTCATCCAAAAGACCGAGAAGCGATACCGTACTAGAATACTAGTATAAATCAGCTATAAAAGTTCATATGTAGATGAAAAGAACGATGTATCCAGCACCAGTGAATGGAGGCAAATATAATGCATAGATCACCCCCTGGGTATTCCAAATTGCTTACCGGACAGACATGACCCTCAAATTATAGAATGGTCATTTGAGGCAATGAAGGTAGATAATCAGCAGCAAAGACACCAAAGGAATGATGAATGGGCGACTCTCAGCATTGATGAAGGGTTAATTACCTCAGAGCAAGAAAGAGACTGGAATGGTGTAGTCTGATGACGTCAATTTGATGACGAAACGAGTAAGGTGGGACCCTTACATTGGACGACAGCACGCCTTGCACCGCGGTTTTTATCCTTTGTTTACATGCCGGCTTTCTATCTATCCATGTCAGTGTACTTTTAATAAATGTTAATTCATTTTTGAACATACTACACCATTCCAGTCTCTTTCTTGGTCTGAGACAATTAACCCTTCATCAATGCTGAGAGTCGCCCATTCATCATTCCTTTGGTGTCTTTGCTGCTGATTATCTACCATCATTGCCTCAAATGACCACTCTATAATTTGAGGGTTTCTCTATACCATTCCCAAAAAAATGTAAAAATCTAATTGTTTAACGTTTTGGGCCAATTTGTTTTCTGCTACATATTTTTGGTAAAAAAAAAAAAAAAAATCGCAATAAGAGTATTTTGATTGGTTTGCTCAAAAGTTATTGTGTCTACTAACTACGGGAAAGATTTATGTCATTTTTATTGGGTTTTTTTTTTTTTACTAGTAATGGCGGCGATCTACGATTTTTAACGAGACTGCGACATTGCGGTGGACAGATCGGACCCCTAACTGACATTTTTGACACTTTTGGGGGGGGGGGGGGGGAACCAATGACATTACTACAGTAATCAGTGCTAAAAATATGCCACTGGCAGGGAAGGGGTTAACACAGTGGGTGATCAATGGGTTAAATGTGAGCCTAGGGGAGTGTTTCTAACTGCGGGGGGGGCATGGCTTGTGGAATTACCATAGAGACATGTGATCCTATATAGAAGGGGCTCTATGATCATTCCAGGGAGAAGAACGGTCAGCTGTGTTTACAACATCTGACCGTTCTTCTCTCTCGCGGGTGTGAGGCGCAATTGGAGCCGCCGGCCCCATGCATCGGAGTCCCCGCTGCTGAGTGCATGCGCTCGCCCCCTAGCTGCAGGCGCGCGACCGGCGTAGAGCTACGTCGGTTCGTGCAGAAGGGGCTGCCTGCCGCACTATATCTGCGGTTAAGGACCAGGCCTATTTCTGACACTTGTTACTTACAAGTTAAAATCAGTATTTTTTGCTAGAAAATTACTTAGAACCCCCAAACGTTATATATTTTTTTTTCTAGCAGAGACCCTAGAAAATAAAATGGAGATTGTTGCAATACTTTATGTCACACTGTATTTGCACAGCGGTCTTACAAACGCAACAGCGGTCTTACAACAGCTGACCGTCCTTCTCTCTCACGCGAACTATTGCGGGTGCCCAGTGGCAATCGGAGCCGCCAGCCCCGTGCATCGGAGTCCCCATTGCTGAGTGGGGGTGGTAGCACGCCGCCGCTGGCACGCTCACTCCCTAGCTGCAGGCGCTCGACCGACGTAGAGCTACGTCGGTTCGCGCTGGAAGGCCAGCCTGCCACAGTAAATCTGCGGCGGGTGGTCCTTAAGTTTTTAAATAGGTAAGGAGGGCCCCCCGTGATGTCACATGGCCCCCGCCCCCTTGTGACGTCACCAACCGCTGCATGCTGGGGGAGAGTCCCTAAATGGCAGTTTGGAAATGTGGTCACCCTTCTTTCCAGAGTGAGACAGTCCTTCTCCAGACCAGATCCCTTGTGGTGAGTTCCTGAAATCAGTTTCTAAGAAGATCCATCCAGGCTCTCAGCCCTGAGGCATGTAGTGCAGCTGCACAGTCCATGGGCTACCTAGGGGCATCAGCCCCCCCCCCCCCCAGGCTCCCACACCCTCCTGGGGAGAAGGAACCCAGCTCTCCAGTGCTTCAAGCTACTTATAAGCTCTCCAGCACCCTACTGGACATTTTTTTCTCTGTGGGATTGGCTGGGGCAGGATAAATATTCAGGCTGGTTATCTGCATCTACCTCCTGAAGCCATGGAAGCTTCTTCCAGAGGCAGGGGGAAGCAATCAAACTCCCAGCCTGTGAAACACTAAACAGATCAGGACAAATGATCACAGCTCCCTTGATTACAGCAGGAGCCAAAAACCAAATGTATCCAAAATGTATCCAACATCCTACACTAGGAGGGTGCTACATCAGTCTAAAGGTGCGGGAGCATTTGCATGCACACTGCCCTAGAAAACACCCACATATGATGCTGAACCCCCAGGATTGACCATTTAACTGACCGCCCGCCCCACAGATACTGCGGATGGCTGGCTCAGCTGCGTGAATCGTCGTACCTGTACAGCGATCTGCAGGAGCGATCCTGGGGGCGCACGCGTGCTCCCATTAGCCAGCGGGAGTGAAGCTAACTCATGGGCTAACGCCGGCAGGGCCGTCTTTAGTTTTGTTTGGACCCTGGGCAAACTTTTTCTTGGGCCCTCTTGAATTCACTTATCAACTATTTGCGGGCAGTGTGGGCTCAATGGGCTGCTGCTTTGGGCCCCACAACAATGACTGGACCCGGGGCAGCTGCCCCTTTTGCCCTGTGTTAAAGACAGCCCTGAACGCCGGGCACCCATGATCGCTCCCCGTAAAGAGCGTAAACACAGCAGACCATTATTCTCTCAGGAATCAACACAGAGCTCCTGTTTAGGATCACAGGTCTCTGTGTTGATTCCACAAGCCCATCCCCCTCGCAGTTAGAAAACACCCCCCTAGGCATACACTTAACCCTTTGATCGCCCCTGAGTTAACCCCTTCCCTGCCAGTGTCATTATTACAGTAACAGTGCATATTTTTAGCACTGATTACTGTAGTAATGTCACTGGTCCCCCCAAAAGTGTCAAAAGTGTCAGTTAGGGGTCCGATCTGTCCGCCGCAATGTCGCTGTCCCACTAAAAATTGCAGATCACCGCCATTACTTGTAAAAAATAAATAAATAAAAAAGACAAATCTTTCCCCTAGTTTGTAGACACGATAATTTGTTTCGCAAACCAATCAAAATACGCTTATTGGGATTTTTTTTTTGAACAAAAAATATGTAGCAGAATACAAATTGGCATAAATTAATGAAGCCATTTCATTTTATCATTTATGTTATGTTTTGAGAGTAGAAAGTAAAAGAATTTTTTTTTTTTTTTTTCAAAATTATTGGTCATTTTTTATTTAAAGCACAAAAAATAAAAACCACAGGGGTGATCAAATACCACCAAATCCCTATACTAGTGTCACTGGTCCCCGAAAAGTGTCAGCTAGTGATAAATTGTCTGCCCCAATATCGCAGTCCCGCTATAAGTCACTGATCGCCACCATAACTAGTAAAAAAAAATAAAAATAAATAAAAATTTCCCATAGTTTGAAGGCGCGATAACTTTTGCGCAAACCGATCAAAATACACTTATTGGGATTATTTTTGAACAGAAAATATGTAGCAGAATACATATTGGCATAAATGAATGAAGCCATTTAATTTTATTATTTATGTTATGTTTTGAGAGTAGAAAGTAAAATCATTTTTTTTATTTTCAAAATTATTGGTCATTTTTTATTTAAAGCACAAAAAAATAAAAACCACAGGGGTGATCAAATACCACCAAATCCCTATACTAGTGTCACTGGTCCCCAAAAAGTGTCAGCTAGTGATAAATTGTCTGCCACAATATCGCAGTCCCGCTATAAGTCGCTGATCGCCACCATTACTAGTAAAAAAAATAAATAAAAATTTCCCCTAGTTTGTAGACACGATAACTTTTGCGCAAACCGATCAATATACGCTTATTGGGATTTTTTTTTTTTTTTACCAAAAATATGTAGCAGAATACAAATTGGCCTAAATTGATGAAGAAATTTGATTTTTTAAATTGTTTTTCTTGGATATGTTTTATAGCAGAAACTAAATATTGTTTTTTTTTTTTTTCAAAATTGTGTCTTTTTTTGTTTATAGCGCAAAAAAATAAGAACCACACAGGTGATAAAATACCACCAAAAGAAAGCTGTATTTCTGGAAAAAAAAAGGACATCAAACTTTTTGGGGTACGGCATCGTACGACCGTGCAATTGTCAGTTAATGTAAAGCAGTGCTGTATCGCTGGTCAGGAAGGGGGGTAAAACTTCCAGAGGTCAAGTGGTTAAAGGAACTGAAATCCAATGCATGAATGTGACAGGTCAGGTTGGGGAGGAAAGTGCTAGATGCTGCCAAATGTCCACCAGCCAGGAAATGAGGCGGAGCTCTATCTGACCTGCTGGGGCTTCTATTGCACATTGTGAGAAGCTCACAGTGTGCAGTGAAACCAGATTGAATCATTTTATTCCAGGAGAAGAGTCGGTACAGCTGTGCAAGACTGAAGGGAAGGCTGGATGTCAGATTTAAATGTAACCACTTCCCGTCCGCGCTATAGCCGAAAGCGCGGATCTTAATTGCTGGGAGGGCGTCCATGTACGTCCTCCCATGCATGAGCTGTCTGCGCGCTCCCTGCGGAGCGCGTGCGCACGCGGCTCGCTCTGTGATCAGCGAGTCCATGAGAGTTGGCCAATCACAGATCTGGGTAAGGGGCCGGTCCAGGCACCTAACCACGTGATCAGCTGTCAGACAATGATGTAAAAAGCAGCCGGAGATTGTTTTTTTTTTTTTTCTCCTCACGCTGACAAAAAGCCGATTGCTGGCTGCTGTTAGAGGGACATCGGTCCCGAAGAGGAGAGGATATTCTGTGCCCACCAATGCCACCTACCTGTGCCCAACAGTGCCACCTACCAGTGCCCTCCAGTGCCCACCAGCGCCACCTACCAGTGCAGGTCAGTGCCATCTGCCAGTGCCCACCAGTGCCACCTATCAGTACCCACCAGTGCCACCTATCATTTCCCACCAGTGCAGCCTATCAATGCCCACCAGTGCCACCTACCAGTGCCCCATCATCAGTGCTGAATCAGTGTCACCTACCAGTGCCTATCAGTGCCATCTATTGGTGCCTACCAGTGCCCATAAGTGCAACCTATCATTGCCACCTATTAGTGCCCACCAGTGCCACCTATCATTTCCCACCAGTGCAACCTATCAATGCCCACCAGTGCCACCTACCAGTGCCCCATCATCATGCTGAATCAGTGTCACCTACCAGTGCCTGTCAGTGCCACCTATTGGTGCCTACCAGTGCCCATGAGTGCAACCTATCAGTGCCACCTATTAGTGCCCACCAGTGCCACCTATCAATGCCCACCAGTGCCACCTATCAGTGCCCCATCATCAGTACTGAATCAATGTCACCTACCAGTGCCTATCAGAGCCACCTATCAGTGCCACCTATTAGTGCCCATCAGTGCCCATTGGTGCCACCAATCAGTGCCATCCACCAGTGCCACCTTATCAGTTCCCACCAGTGCCACCTTATCAATGCCCCCCAGTGCCACCTATCAGTGCCCCATCATCAGTGCTGAATCAGTGTCACCTACCAGTGCCTATCAGTGCCAAATATTAGTGCCCATTGGTGCCACCCATCAGTGCCATCCATCAGTGCCCACTAGTGCCACCTTATCAGTGCCCATCAGTGTCGCCTATTAGTGCCCATTAGTGCAGCCTATCAGGGCTTATCAGTGCTGGGTCATTAGCGCACATCAATGAAGGAGAAAAACTACCCATTTACTAAATTTTATAACAAACTATAAAAACTGTTTTTTTTTGTGCCCTCCCCCCCCCAAAATGCTTGGTCTTTTTTTGTTTGTTCAGCAAAAAAATAAAAACCCCATTAGTGGTAAATACCACCAAAAGAAAGCTCTATTTGTTTGAAAAAAATGATTAAGATTTCATTTGAGTTGCATGACCTCGCAATTGTCATTCAAAGTGCTTCAGTGTTGAAAGCTGAGAATTGGCCTGGGCAGGAAGGCGGTTTAGGTGCCCGGGAGGCAAGTGGTTAACATAAAAAAGTTGTTTGAAACATGAAAACAGTTAGAAAATTGCTGGTGTTTAAAATTCGGCTCCCATTGACTGCAATGGGGTTTGGAGTCAGCAGGCCATTTATAAAGGAAAAAGTGACAGTTGGTCTAAAGGAAAAAGGCAGTCAGGAGTTCTGCCATAACATTATCATCCGCTGCAAATACAGAATCAATCTGAAAAAAAAAAAGTTGGCATTGCAGAGCTTGGAAAAGCGTAACGCTGAGATGAGATGCAAAGTGCGCCGAAGTTACTGGCAGTGCGGCGTCCTCAGGAGAATAGGCTGCAAAACAAGATGTAGATATTACTATAGTAACCGGAGTATCTGATTTTCCGCCGTCATTCAAAGGCCGAGCGGAGTGGATGGAGCCGAGCGTACGCTGAATTCAAATGCAAAATACCAATTCTCCTGAAACGCATGAAATGACTCCCGCAAATAATGGCTTCTCGGTAATTCGTGACGCCTTTTTCCCATCGGAGACAGGAGCTGCTCATCTCATGTAAGTCTAATCGTGGCACGAGCGCTGCCGAGATGAAAGACAAACAGCCTACCTGTTCTAATGATAACAAAAAGAGAGAAGACAGCAAAGAAAAACAATGGAGATGGAGACAGGACGAACAATTCAGCTCAACGGGCGATCTGTCATAAAATGATTTGTGAGGATTAAATATGCTAATTAGCGTCGCCGTTTATTGCAAAAAAAAAAAAGAAAAAGGCGAACGAGTGAGTCCTTTCGCAAAAAAAAAATAAATATATATTATTATTTATTTTAATATATATATATATATATATATATATATATATATATATATATATATATATATATATATATATATATATATATATATATATATATGTATATGTATATATTTTTTTTATATATATATATATTTTTTTATACAAATATATATATATATATATCTATATACGGTATATATATATGTTTTTATATATATATATATATTTATATATATATATATATATATACAGTGGGTACGGAAAGTATTCAGGCCCCCTTTAATTTTTCACTCTTTGTTATATTGCAGCCATTTGCTAAAATCATTTAAGTTCATTCTTCTTCCTCATGAATGTACACATAGCACCCCATACTGACAGAAAAACACAGAATTGTTGACATTGTTGCAGATTTATTAAAAAAGAAAAACTGAAATATCACATGGTCCTAAGTATTCAGACCCTTTGCTCAGTATTTAGTAGAAGCCCCCTTTTGATCTAATACAGCCAGGAGTCTTTTTGGGAAAGATGCAACAAGTCTTTCACACCTGGATTTGGGGATCCTCTGCCATTCCTCCTTGCAGATCCTCTCCAGTTCTGTCAGGTTGGATGGTAAACGTTGGTGGACAGCCATTTTTAGGTCTCTCCAGAGATGCTCAATTGGGTTTAAGTCAGGGCTCTGGCTGGGCCATTCAAGAACAGTCACGGAGTTGTTGTGAAGCCACTCCTTCGTTATTTTAGCTGTGTGCTTAGGGTCATTGTCTTGTTGGAAGGTAAACCTTCGGCCCAGTCTGAGGTCCAGAGCACTCTGGAGAAGGTTTTTGTCCAGAATATCCCTGTACTTGGCCGCATTCATCTTTCCCTCGATTGCAACCAGTCGTCCTGTCCCTGCAGCTGAAAAACACCCCCACAGCATGATGCTGCCCCCACCATGCTTCACTGTTGGGATTGTATTGGACAGGTGATGAGCAGTGCCTGGTTTTCTCCACACATACCGCTTAGAATTAAGGCCAAAAAGTTCTATTTTGGTCTCATCAGACCAGAGAATCTTATTTCTCACCATCTTGGAGTCCTTCGGGTGTTTTTTTAGCAAACTCCATGCGGGCTTTCATGTGTCTTACACTGAGGAGAGGCTTCCGTCGGGCCACTCTGCCATAAAGCCCCGACTGGTGGAGGGCTGCAGTGATGGTTGACTTTCTACAACTTTCTGCCATCTCCTGACTGCATCTCTGGAGCTCAGCCACAGTGATCTTTGGGTTCTTCTTTACCTCTCTCACCAAGGCTCTTCTCCCCCGATAGCTCAGTTTGGCCGGACGGCCAGCTCTAGGAAGGGTTCTGGTCGTCCCAAACGTCTTCCATTTGAGGATTATGGAGGCCACTGTGCTCTTAGGAACCTTAAGTGCAGCAGAAATCTTTTTGTAACCTTGGCCAGATCTGTGCCTTGCCACAATTCTGTCTCTGAGCTCTTCAGGCAGTTCCTTTGACCTCATGATTCTCATTTGCTCTGACATGCATTGTGATCTGGAAGGTCTTATATAGACAGGTGTGTGGCTTTCCTAATCAAGTCCAATCAGTATAATCAAACACAGCTGGACTCAAATGAAGGTGTAGAACCATCTCAAGGATGATCAGAAGAAATGGAAAGCACCTGAGTTAAATATATGAGTGTCACAGCAAAGGGTCTGAATACTTAGGACCATGTGATATTTCAGTTTTTCTTTTTTAATAAATCTGCAACAATGTCAACAATTCTGTGTTTTTCTGTCAGTATGGGGTGCTATGTGTACATTCATGAGGAAGAAGAATGAACTTAAATGATTTTAGCAAATGGCTGCAATATAACAAAGAGTGAAAAATTTAAGGGGGTCTGAATACTTTCCGTACCCACTGTATATATACACATACACACACATATATATATATATATATATATAAATATATATATATATATATATATATATATGTATAAATATATACTGTATATATGTGTATGTGTCTAAAAAATAAAAAATGTAATTAAAATGTTTGCATTTAAGCCTGCAGAGCATTGCAGCCGAGGTCAGTGTGTCACGGGTGAATTGCATGGGTATGGTTGACCTCTGGCCTCAGGTCTGGACAGTGGAAGGAACCCTCTGTTACCAGGCTGGAGAAAGAAAGAGATGGACTACAAGCCTTCCTTCACATGAGCATGCTACTGCGTACTACAAGTCCCATCTACCACCGTGGCAAAGGGACTCACAGATCAAGCCACCATAAGCACAGTGACGTTTCCACACTTGGGCCTTCACACAGGCATGCTACAGCATACTACAAGTCCCATCTACCACCGAGCAGAGGGACTCACAGATTGAGCCGTTACAAGCATGGTGACGTCACCACACCTAGGCCTTGGTCACACAGGCATGCTACAGCATACTACAAGTCCCATCTACCACCGCACAGAGGGACTCACAGATTGAGCCGCCACAAGCGCGGTAACGTCACACCACACCTAGGCCTTGGTCACACAGGCATGCTACAGCATACTACAAGTCCCATCTACCACCACAGCAAAGGGACTCACAGATTGAGCTGCCACAAAAGCAGTGATGTTGCAACACTTAGGCCTCGTTTGCACAGGCATACTACAGCATACTACAAGACCCATCTTCCACCATGGCAAAGGGACTCACCGATCAAGTTACCACAAGCACGGTGATGTCAGCACACTTAGGCCTTGTTCACACATGCATACTGCAGCATACTACAAGACCCATTTGCCACCCCGGTAAAGGGACTCACAGATCATGCCGCCACTAGCACAATGACGTCACCACACCTAGGCCTTGTTCACACAGGCATATTACATCTCCCACCACGGCAAAGGGACTCATAGATCGAGCCGCCAAAAGCGCGGTGGCAGCACCACACTTAGGCCTTGTTCACACAGGCATACTACAAGTCCCATCACACAGGCATACTACAAGTCCCATCACACAGGCATACTACAAGTCCCATCACACAGGCATGCTAAATAATACTATAAGTCCCATCATCCACGGCGGCAAAGGGACTCACAGATTGGGCAGCCACAAGCACGGTGGCGGCACCACACTTAGGCCTTGTTCACACAGACATACTACAAGTCCCATCACACAGGCATGCTAAAGAATACTACAAGTCCCATCATCCACGGCGGCAAAGTGACTCACAGATCGAGCGGCCACAAGCGCAGTGGCGGCACCACACTTAGGCCTTTTTCACACAGGCATGCAAAAGAATACTACAAGTCCTATCTCCCATCCTAGGGACTCACAGATCGAGCGGCCACAAGCGCGGTGATGTCACCACACTTAAGCCTTGTTCACATAGGCATACTACAGCATACTACAGAACCCATCTGCCACCCCAGTAAAGGGACTCACAGATCATGCCTCCACTAGCACGGTGACGTCACCACACTTAGGTCTCATTTACACAGGCATACTGCAAGTCCCATGTCACTGCGGCAAAGGGATTCTCAGATCACAGACACATGCACGGTGACGTCATCACACTTAGGCCTCCTTCACACCGGCATACTACAGCATACTACAAGTCCTATCTACCACCGAGGCAGAGGAACTCACAGATCGAGCCGCCACAAGCTCGTTGACATCATCACACTTAGGCTTGTTCTCACAGGCATACTAAAAGTCCCATCTGCCACCGTGGCAAAGCGACTCACAGATCGGGCAGCCACAAGCACGGTGACGGCACCACACTTAGGCCTCGTTCACACAGGCATTCTACAACATACCTTAAGTCCCATCTACCAATACGGCAGAGGAACTCGGAGATCGAGTCACCAAATGCGCAGTGACGTCACCACACTTAGGCCTCATTCACACAGGCATACTGCATCATACTACAACTCCCATCTACCACTGCGGCAAAGCATACTTCCCAACTTTTTTAAATGGGAACGAGGGACACCTATTAGCAAAAGTATGTAGGCATATGACACACCCCCTGCCACATCCCCTTAAAAGGAGAATTATACAGAAAAAAAGAGTTTGGTTAAACCCAGTGCTTTTTTTTACCATTACTGTGTATTTATATTGGCTTTTGAAATTTACAAATGCTTCAATTTAGAAATTGGATGAAAGGTTTAGCACTGGGAAACAGTTTTTGAAAGATAAAAAGTGCATTTTATATACAACTATATAGATCAGACCCAAATGAGGGACAAATGAGGAGGAAAGAGGGGCAAAGAAACTTTGTTCTAAATCAGGGACAGTCCCTCGAAATTATGGACAGTTGAGAGCTATGACAAAGGGACTCGCGGATGGAGCCGCCACATATGCGGTGACGTCACCACACAAAGGCCTCATTCCCACAGGCATACTATAACATACTACAACTCCCATCTACCACCACAGCAGGGTGACTCATAGATTACACTGTAACAAGCACGGTGATGTCATAATGCATGGGTCTCTTCATGCTGGCATGCTGTGTGAGGGCTGTGTTTGCCCACATGGAAATGCACAGGTGTTTTATGCATCCCCGTGCATTCATGTCAATTGTGAGGCGGCGGCTTCTTCCAATTTCATAGCTGTGTGGGTGCACAGCCCCAATGCATGCTGTCTGCCTTCTGGGCTGTGCACCCACATAGATGCCAAGTAGGGAGCAGCGACTGTGTCCGTTTAGCCACTGCAACCTAATTGGCATGAATAGGACTGCCTGCAGAGTGATGCACAGAACACCTGAGCATGCCTGCATGGGCAAACACAGCCCTTGCAAGGGTGCATTCTGTAGTACACCTGTGTGATCAAGGCCTAAGCATGACGTCACCACCAGAGGCGTAACTAGAACCTTCAGGGCCCCGGTGCAAGAAACCATGAATGGACCCCTGGCTGGGGCCCTTATCTTCAAGCCTGGGGCTCTTCCCACTGATCCTGGGGCCCTTTACTCTTGTTGTGGGGACCTTTATTACAGTCCCACAGTGGGACCCTTTCACAAGTTCTGCAGTGGGCCCCCTTCCTGCCATCTTGGGGCCTCCCCACGGGGGTGGAATGCCAGGGCCCGGTCGCAAGTGTGACCTTTGCGGTCCTGGAAGTTCACCCACTGGTGTCAGTAGTTTTTATTTTTTGGTATTTTAATTGTATATTTTTTTATCATTTTTTTTCTTTTTTTTTTACAATGTCACTGACTATGACTCTGTCCATTCAGAAAAGGAAGGAGCTGGTAAATTATATATTTACCAACCCCTTCCTGGTTTTCTATTGTGACACATCTCCTGCAGCAGCCGGCAGTAGAGGGAAGGGAGCACAGTGGGGGGGGGGGGACCAGAGGAGCACACAGGGGCCCAGAGACAGCAGAGCACAAGTGAACTGGATGGGGGGGGGGCAGCATACAGAGGAACCAATCTCCTCCATTTTCCTCCTGCAGCTACAGGAGGAAAAAGGAGGACAGTGATTTCTCTACATGCTCCCCCCGCCCCCCTCCTAGCCAGGTGTACAGGGGAGCCGCACAGGCCCCCTGGAGCATGGGGCCGAGCTGCAATTGCGACCCCTGCAACCCCTGTAATTACGCCCCTGGTCACCACGCATGTGGCACCGCAATCTGTGAGTCCCTCTGGCATGGTGGTGAATAGGATTTGTAGTCTTCCCATTCACAGATCCCTGTGAATGAAAGACGTGGTTCTGTTGCTGCCCAGCAACAGTTACTTCATGAGAGTTTAACCACATGCCGACCGCTCACATGGAGCGTACTGCGGCAAAGTGGCTCGTTCCCGTTCAGCGACGTAGACCTACGTCGCTGGACTCCTCCCCCTGTAGGTGGCGCTCGCGCGCCGCCGGAGGCGCGCTCCCGCTGTTTTCATTCACAGCGGGAGTCAGGCCAGGGGAGGTGCAGCGGCGATCGCCGCTGCTCTGCCCCGGTCGTCGGGGAATCGAGTGAGGAGATCCGCCCGCCTGCGTAAACAGAGCGGGCGGATCTCCATAGTGACAGGGACTGACAGATCGGAGTGTTCAGCATAGCTGAACATCCGATCTGTCCTTCTGTCACTCAGTCACCTCCCCCCCCACACGTTAGTAAGCACCAGGCATACATTAACCCCTCCCTCTCCAATAAAATTAACCCCTTCACTGCCAGTGTCATTTTTACAGTAACAGTGCATATTTATAGCACTGATTACTGTAGTAATGTCACTGGTACCCCCAAAAGTGTCAAAAATGTCAGTCAAGGGTCCGATCTGTCCGCCGCAATGTCGCAGTCCCGCAAAAAAAAATCGCAGATCGCCGCCATTACTCGTTAAAAAAAAAAACACCAAAAATGACAGAAATCTTTCCCTTTGTTAGTAAACGCAATAACTTTTGCGCAAACCAATCAAAATACGCTTATTGCGATTTTTTTTACCAAACATAGGTAGCAGAAAACAAATTGGCCAAAAATTTAAAAAAAAATTGATTTTTACATTTTTTTGGGGGGGAATTTCATATAAAAAAATGTTAAAAATATTGTTATTTTTTCAAAATAAACGCTCTTTTTTTGTTTATAGCGCAAAAAGTAAAAATCGCACAGGTGATCAAATACCACCAAAAGAAAGCTCTGTTTGTGGGAAAAAAAAGGACGTAAATTTCGTTTGGGTACAGCGTCGCACGACCGCGCAATTGTCAGTTAAAGTTGCACAGCGCCGAATCGCAAAAAGTGGCCTGGACGGAAGACAGCAAAATCCTCCGGTGGTCAAGTGGTTAATGTGTAATAAAGGTATTTTGGAAGGGTTTTGATCTCTAGAAAGCTGTAAGAGTGTGTGTTTGCCTCCGTCCCTTAATATGAATACTGGGGTTGGTTGGTGCCTCAGACCAAGAAGGGGGGTTTTTGGGACTTTATGGGCAAGTAACTTTGTATACAAGGATGTAGATAAATAAAATGGATTTATTTGAAAAAATTAAACATTAACGAAAGTTTCACATATATATAAAAATATGCATTCATAAGTGTTGGGTTATAAACCCAAGGTGAGTACGTGAGTAAAGATTTTGAATGGTTTTGGTGACATTAGTGGTATGGTGACTTTTTATTTGGGAATCTTTATCTCTGTTCATCCATGCTAGTTGAGCTTGGAAAGTAGTCACAGAGTTTCCCAGTGGTTATCCTACGCGTTTCGGCTATATTTATAGCCTTTGTCAAGGATTATATATCACCATATCTGAAACGGTATCAAGATATATGAATAAGGCAGCGCTGACAGGCATATAAAAATATAAATATAGTGCAAAAAAAGTTGGTCCGTGAAAACTGAATATTTAAGTGATCAAATTTAAAATGATAAAATAAATATACATATAAATATAAATATAAAGTGCTTCAGTGGTCTATAATGGAAACAATATTCTTAGTGCAAAAAATGTATATCAAATGTCCTTAGTGTAACCGAATACAAGAGATATCATTAAGGAAGCCACTATTAGGAGGTCCCAATCCAACTATCCGGATAAGGAGAAATATGCTTGCTTAAAGGCTCTTTATTATCCTAGTTGTGGTGAGTGCATTCCCTTAGGGGGATCTTTCTTGAAGAGCACCTGGGCACTTTATGGATATGAGCACTTTTCCAGCACCCTAATTCCTCTTGGGAGAAATCTTTCTTTGGACTGTACTTAAATTTTGCACTTTGTATTCGGTTACACTGAGGACATTTGATATACATTTTTTGCACTAAGAATATTGTTTCCATTATGGACCACTGAAGCACTTTATATTTATATTTATATGTATATTTATTTTATCATTTTAAAATTTGATCACTTAAATATTCAGATTTCACGGACCAACTTTTTTTGCACTATATTTATATTTTTATATGCCTGTCAGCGCTGCCTTATTCATCTCTCTTTTTCAATATTACTGGTATTTTACCTAGTGAGCAGCAGCTTCAGGTTTTATCACTTCATCGTAGAAGGTTAATAAATTGGTTTGGCAAGAACGATTTTTCATGAATCCATGCTGATTACTACTAATAATAGTTTTCATTACTAAAGTCTTGTATGTGGTCCCTTAACCACTTTACCACCGGAGGATTTTGCTGTCTTCCGTCCAGGCCACTTTTTGCGATTCGGCGCTGTGCGACTTCAACTGACAATTGCGCGGTCGTGCGATGCCGTACCCAAACGAAATTTAGGTCCTTTTTTCCCCACAAACAGAGCTTTCTTTTGGTGGTATTTGATCACCTGTGCGATTTTTACTTTTTGCACTATAAACAAAAAAAGAGCATTTATTTTGAAAAAATAACAATATTTTTAACATTATTTTATATGAAATTCCCCCCAAAAAAGATGTAAAAACCAATTTTTTTAAAAATGTTTGGCCAATTTGTTTTATGCTACATATGTTTGGTAAAAAAAATCGCAATAAGCGTATTTTGATTGGTTTGCGCAAAAGTTATTGCGTTTACTAACAAAGGGAAAGATTTCTGTCATTTTTGGTGTTTTTTTTTTTAACGCGTAATGGCGGCGATCTGCGATTTTTTTTGCGGGACTGCAACATTGCGGAGGACAGATTGGACCCTTGACTGACATTTTTGACACTTTTGGGGGTACCAGTGACATTACTGCAGTAATCAGTGCTATATATATGCACTGTTACTGTAAAAATGACACTGGCAGGGAAGGGGTTAATTTTATTGGAGAGGGAGGGGTTAATGTATGCCTGGTGCTTACTGACGTGTAGGGGGGCAGGTGACTGAGTGAGTCATGGACAGATCGGATGTCCAGCTATGCTGAACAGTCCGATCTGTCACTCCCTGTCACTATGGAGATCCGCCCGTTGTGTTTACACACAGCGGGCGGATCTCCAGACTTGATCCCCGACGATCGGGTAAGAGCAGCGGCGATCGCCGCTGCTCCTCCCCTGGCCCGACTCCCGCTGTGAATGAAAACAGCGGGAGCGAGCCTCCGGCGGCGCGCAAGCGCCGCCCAGAAGGGGGAGTGTCTGACGATGTTAATACTACGTCGTCAGACGATAACGAGCCACTCTGCCGCAGTAGTATTACTGTGAGCAGAGGTAAAGTGGTTAACATCCCCTCCAAAATCTTGCAGACTACAGATGTTAGGCTGACCGGCCTATAGTTACCCGGGATACATCTCGGCCCCTTTTTAAATATTGGTATCACGTTGGCTTTTTTCCAATCAGCTGGCACCATACCCATCTGTAAACTATCCTTAAAGATCAAGAATAATGGTCTGGCAATCACCTGGCTGAGCTCTTTAAAGCGGAGTTCCACCCTGGATTATTTTTTTTTTTTTTTAATACCCCCGAGACAGTCAGGGCTAGTGCATTCCACAATGGCTAGCCTCTGATCTGTCCCGGGTTGCACTTACCTGTTAGGACAAATACTTACCTTGCAAACATCTTGTCCAGCGCTGCCATCTCAGATGTGGGCAGCTTGAAGCCAGCGCGTCCTCTTCGGCATCTTCTTCCGCCTTCTTTGGTCCCACGATGCTCTGCGCCGGCCCCGACGTCACTTCCGGGTCGCGCGCGTCATCCCTCCACAGCTTCTGGGCATGCCCAGAAGCTGTTTAGAAGGGGATGACGCGCGCGACCCGGAACTGACGTCGGGGCCGGTGCAGGCGCAATGATTCCTGGGAGCTATGACGTCCAGCTCCCAGGAATCATTGCAGAGCCAGGAAGTGACGACGGGCCGCAGCCGAGGAAGGAGGAAGAAGGAAGTAAGGTAAGTATATTTTCTTCGCTACGAGGTAAGTAAAAAAAAAAAAATATGCGATTATCCATTTCTTTTTCAGGTGACCCGGAGCGAGAAGATGGAGGTAAGTATAAAAATAGGGTGGAACTCCACTTTAAGAACCCTCGGGTGCAAGCCATCCGGTCCCGGTGATTTATTTATGTTAAGTTTCTCTAGTTTAGTTTTAACTCTATCTTCTGTTAGCCATGGCGGTATTTCCTGAGGTGTGTTGTTTAGTTCGGACTTACAAGCTAGGTTGGTGTAGCCCCCCGATTCTTTGTGCGTAAATAAATCATCCATTTTATTTATACAAAAGTTAACAACATATATGATATCATAGATACATAGTACAAAAACAGTAACAAAATATGACTGTTCTGTGCAAACAATGTGTGCTGAGAAATGTACGTATCAACGCGTTTCGCCCAAATAGAGAGGCTTCTTCAGGATCCAGTTTGCAACATTAATAAATCCAAAAAATTGATGAGATGCTCATGAAGTATATATTGGCAATTCAACACGCCTGGCATAAAGATATCCAGCACAGAAGTGTGTGTCCCCTGAGTCATATCAATATTCAGTAAAAACAAGAAAAGTAGTAAAGTAGAAAAGAAAGAATCCTCCACACATGTATGCCATCAGTTTGATTTAATTTAGAGAGAGTGGGACTCAAATTAGTGAGGGAGATATAGAGGGCTGAAGGAATCATCCAAATAGGCCAAAACACTGAGTGACTGGACACCCCAGCCATGATGGTGAATAGCATATAGGAAATATGCAGATTAACACGTTTCCCCCAAATAGGGAGGCTTCTTCAGGATCCATTTTGCAACATTAATAAATCTAATGACTCAAGAGAGGCTCATGAAGTATATATTGGCAATGCAACCCACCTGGCATAAAGATATCCAGCACAGAAGTGTGTGTCCCCTGAGTCATATCAATAATCAATAAAACAAGAAAAGTAGTAAAGTGGAAAGAAGGAGTCCTGCACACATGTATGTCATCAGTTTGATCTAATTTAGAGAGAGTGGGACACAGATTAGTGAGGGAGATATAGAGGGCTGAAGGAATCGTCCGAATAGGCCAAAACAGTGGACACCCCAGCCACGATGGTGAATAGCATATGCGGTGTGATGTGGCGATGCCACTGAACTCGGAGATAAGGATGGGCAAGGAGCACCGGCGGGGGACCCGAGAGGGGGAGGATCGGGGCTGCTCTGTGCAAAACCAACTGCACAGAGGAGGTAAGTATAACATGTTTGTTATTAAAAAAAAAAAATACCTTTAATATTACTTTAATTCAATAACAGAACTGTATTGGTCCTGCTAATGCTAAATAGTAACAGCAGAGGGCGCCAGTGTCTTAGCCAAGCTCAGCAGAGTAGCCTTACACTTGATCCATCTCACAAGTAGTAATATAGATAATGCGTCCTGCGCTGCTAAATAGAGCGAATGTAAGAAGTCACTGCGACCCATAAGTCTGATGACCCAAGCTTTCTTTTTTCCCAAAGAAATGCTGTATTATTATAAAGGGATAGCTGATGGCTTATAGGGGAAAGAAAAGAAAAACATTTTTTTAACAGATACAAATCCAAACTGAATGACATTTATTTTGTTAAGGCACCGTGTGTCATAAATAGCTGCTGTTTCTTTTATATGTTACATTTTTCCGTTCCTTGTTCCTCCTCCCCACCCTTTCAATTCTCTTTTCATTAGAGACTTTTTTTATTCCTAGTGATGTCATTCACTGGGTCTCTGTGCTTCTCCAGGGCAGTGATTCTCAACCTTTTTTCAGTCAAGAATTATGGACAATCTTGAGGCACCCTTTAAGAATTATGGACAATCTTGAGGCACCCTTTAAAAATTATGGAAAGTCTCCAGGCACCCTTTAAAAATGATGGACAATTTTGAGGCACCCTTCAAGAATTATGGACAATCTTGAGGCACCCTTCAATAGTTATGGACAGTCTTGAGGCACCCTTTAAAACTTGTGGACAATCTCGAGGCGCCCATGAAGAATTATAAACAATCTCGAGGCACCCTTCAAAAATTATGGACAGTCTCGAGGCACCCTTTAAAAATTATGGACAATCTCAAGGCACCCTTCAAGAATTATGGACAATCTCGAGGCACCCTTTAGGAATTATGGACAATCTTGAGGCATCCCTTAAATATTATGGACAATCTCAAAGGCACCCTTTAACAATTATGGACAATCTTGAGGCACTCTTTAAAAATTATGGACAATCTCGAGGCTCCCATTAATAAGTATGGACAATCTTGAGGCACTCTTTAGGAATTATGGACAATCTTGAGGCATCCCTTAAAAATTATGGACAATCTCAAAGGCACCCTTTAACAATTATGGACAATCTTGAGGCACTCTTTAAAAATTATGGACAATCTCGAGGCTCCCATTAATAAGTATGGACAATCTTGAGGCACCCTTTAAGAAATATGGACAATCTTGAGGCATCCCTTAAAAGTTATGGACAATCTCGAAGCACCCCTTAAAAATTAGTCTTGAGGCACCCTTTGAGAAATATGGACAATGTCAAGGCACACTTTAAAAACTATGGACAGTCTTGAGGCACCTTTTAAGGAATTATGGACAATCTCGAGGCACACCTTGAAAATTATGGAAAGTCTTAAGGCACCCTTTAAAAATTATGGACAATCTCGAGGCACCCTTTAAGAATTATAGACAATCTTGAGGCACCCCTTAAAAATTATGGAAGTCTCCAGACACCCTTTAAAAATTATGGACAGCCTCAAGGCACCCTTTAAAAATTATGGATAATCTCAAGGTACCCTTCAAGAATTATTGACAATCTCGAGGCACCCTTCAAAAATTATAGACAGTCTCGAGGCACCCTTTAGGAATTATGGACAATCTTGAGGCACCCTGTCAAAATTATGGAAGTCTCCAGGCACCCTTTAAAAATTATGGACAGTCTTGAGGCACCCTTAAAAAATGATGGATAATCTCGAGGCACCCTTCAAGAAATATGGACAATCTCGAGGCACACTTTAAAACTATGGACAGTCGTGAGGCACCCTTTAAGGATTATGGACAATCTTGGGGCACCCTTTAAAAATGATGGAGAATCTTGAGGCACCCCTTAAAAATTATGGAAAGTTTCGAGGCACCCATTAAAAATTATGGACCATCTTGAGACACCCTTAAGAATTATGGAGAATCTCGAGGCCCCCTTAAAAAATTATGGACAATCCCGAGGCACCCATTAAGAATTATAGACAATCTAGAGGCACCCTTTAAAAATTATGGAAATCTCCAGCCACCCTTTAAAAATGATGGACAGTCTCCAGCCACCGTTTAAAAATGATGGATGGGCTCGAGGCACCCTTCAAGAATTATGGAAATTCTCTAGGCACTTTTCAAAAATTTTGGACAGTTTCAAGGCACCCTTTAAAAATTATGGACAGTCTCGAGGCACCCTTTAAAAATTATGGACAGTCTTGAGGCACCTTTTAAGGATTATGAACAATCTCCAGGCACCCTTTAAAAATGATGGACAGTCTCCAGGCACCCTTTAAAAATTATGGACAATCTCCAGGCACCCTTTAAAAATTATGGACAATCTCGAGGCACTCTTCAAAAATTATGGACAGTCTTGAGGCACCCTTAAAAAATCATGGATAATCTCGAGGCACCCTTCAAGGATTATGAACAATCTTGAGGCACCCTTTAAAAATTATGGACAATCACGAGGCACCCTTTAAGAATTATGGACAATCTCGAGGCACACTTTAAAAACTATGGACAGTCTTGAGGCACCTTTTAAGACTTATGGACAAACTTGAGGCATCCTTTAAGGATTATGGACAATCTTGAGGCACCCTTTAAAAACGATGGACAATCTTGAGGCACACCTTAAAAATTATGGAAAGTCTTGAGGCACCCTTTAAAAATTATGGACAATCTCGAGGCACCCATTAAGAATTATAGACATCTCGAGGCACCCTTTAAAAATTATGGAAGTCTCCAGAAACCCTTTAACAATTATGGACAGTCTCGAGGCACCCTTTAAAAATTATGGATAATCTCAAGGCCCCCTTCAAGAATTATTGACAATCTCGAGGCACCCTTCAAAAGTTATCGACAGTCTTGAGGCACCCTTTAGGAATTATGGACAATCTCGAGGCACCCTGTCAAAATTATGAAAGTCTCCAGGCACCCTTTAAAAATTATGGACAGTTTTGAGGCACCCTTAAAAAATTATGGATAATCTCGAGGCAGTCTTCAAAGATTATGGGCAATCTTGAAGCACCCTTTAAAAATTATGGACAATCTTGAGGCACCCTTTAAGAATTATGGACAATCTTGAGGCACCCTTTAAGAATTATGGACAGTCTTGAGGCACCTTTTAAGAATTATGGACAATCTTGAGGCACACTTTAAGGATTATGGAGAATCTTGGGGCACCCTTTAAAAATTATGGAGAATCTTGAGGCACCCCTTAAAAATTATGGAAAGTTTCGAGGCACCCATTAAAAATTATGGACCATCTCGAGACACCCTTAAGAATAATGGACAATCTTGAGGCCCCCTTAAAAAATGATGGACAATCTCAAGGCACCCATTAAGAATTATAGATAATCTACAGACACCTTTTAAAAATGATGGACAGTCTCCAGCCACCCTTTAAAAATGATGGACAGTCTTGAGGCACCCTTTTAAAATGATGGATAAGCTTGAGGCACCCTTCAATAATTATGGAAATTCTCAAGGCACTCTTCAAAAATTATGGACAGTTTCGAGGCACCCTTTAAAAATAATGGACAGTCTAGAAGCACCCTTTAAAAACTGTGGACAGTCTCGAGGCACCCTTTAAAAATTATGGACAGTCTTGAGGCACCTTTTAAGGATTATGGACAATCTCCAGGCACCCTTTAAAAATTATGGACAATCTCCAGGCACCCTTTAAAATTTTGGACAATCTCGAGGCACCCTTTAAAAATTATGGACAGTCTAGAAGCATCCTTTAAAAACTGTGGACAGTCTCGAGGCACCCTTAAAAAATTATGGACAGTCTTGAGGCACCCTATTCTAAAATATAAAAATATTCTAATAGTTTTACATAATGCAGCAACTTCTAGTTGTCCAAGTAGGACACCCAACGTTAGAGGTTATTTATTCTTCCAAAAGCAAATATACTTTTGCAAACTGGTACAGACTAGTATTCCAATGTTTCTCTTCTCCCTCAGTTTTTCTCCATCACTTAGCTAATGTGACCCCAATACTGATGGACAGGGCCAGGGTAGGGTCAAACAAGTGTAGCACCATCCTAGGTAGGTGCTAGGAAAAGCATATTTGTGGCCCTGTCTACTTATCACGAGGGCCTGATCTATTAGTTTAGCCTGTTACAAAGTTTCCAAGTGTGATTCACTGGGTCTGAGGGAGTGTCCCCACTGCAGCCAATGAGGGAGCTCGTTGGACAGTGGAGGAAACCTAGCCAGTGGCACACTCTGGTTTATGTCAGTTCCAGTGGGAGGGCATTCCTGCAATGCATCCTGGGATTGGACATAAATTGGAGGGGAGCATGTGACAGAGTGTCTTTTGGCGGGAGCATCAGTCCCAGGAGGAGGTGACGGCTATCTCTCTTCCTGTAAAAGTGTTAAGGTGGTCCAGGCAGTTGGCCTAGGGAGCGGAGCTTGAGCTGGGCTGCAAGGGATCCAGAGTTGCTGACCAAGTGGAGCTGCTGGGCAGAGATCTTCAGGAAAACAGTATCGTGAGTACTCAAGATCTGCCCAGGAGTTTGCCTAAGAGAGGGGACCACTCCATTGAGGTCAAAGGGGATCCAGGAGCCAGGTAACCAGGAGTGTACAGTAAAGGGGGTGCCAAGCAGTAAAGCCCTGATGTTTGGGGAGCTCAAAGGGACTTTTTCACAGTCAGAGGTGAAGTTCTAATAACTGGCCTAGCCGAGGCCAGCATCAGTCAGCGTTAACCAGTGTCAGTGAAGCGTTAACCAGTGTCAGTGAAGTGCTAATCAGCGTCAAGCAGCATTTTTCAGTGTCCCTGCCTAATTGTGCATAGTTCAGTTGTTGGAGTATCCCGCTTCTCCCTTCTCCCATCCAAGTTCTCAAATAAACCCTATAAACCAAAGAAACTGGACTGGTTCTTGTCTGAGGTGCTCACACTTGAAAAACCATGCTTAAAGGTACTGTTATTGCTAGCGGTAACCCAGGGGGACCCACAGTAAGCAGCTCCCTTGGGAGTAGTGCTACACAAGGATGCTATGCAGGTGACTGACATCCTCCTTATCTACTGATGATGCCATTGCTGGTTAGGACGCCGGCAGCTAGAAGGTTGTCATGGTGGACAATGATAACCTGTGGCTTTATGTAACTAAAAGACAGGTTTCATCCATACGTCAGCTTGCATACAATTTTTGGGCAATTTTTAGGCATTTTGCCAAGGCACCCCTGAAGAAACCCCAAGGTCTAGAGCAGGGATCTTCAAACTACAAACTACGGTCCTCCAGCTGTTGCAAAACTACACATCCCATGAGGCATTGTAAAAGTCTGACGTTCACAGACAAAAATCGGCATGATGGGAATTATAGTTTCTGAACAACTGGAGGGCCATAGTTTGAAGACCCTTGGTCTAGAGAGTGCAGGCAGATCATGGCTGGTGGGAGGGGCCGGCAGGGTGCTGTACATATCTTCCTGAAAACATCAGAGCACCCTGCCTTTTTCAAGAGCCCTTAGGCCTGATGCAAACAGTGGGCGGGCTCTTGGGAGGAGTTATGCAAATATCAAAAAGCCTTGATGGCTGGGTGCCAGTCTGGAGGAGCGGGTGTTCCTAGGCATGATCTATTTGACATCTTGAAACCTGGCCCGTTTCTTCTGCACTTCAGCTGAGAAATCTGGGTAGATAGACATCCGCACCCCATTATGGTGTATCACGGCCTTCTCTCTAGCTAACCGGAGCACCTTCTCCCGATTACGAGTAGGCGAGCCAGGACAGGCCTAGGCGCGTTGCCGGGAACATCTCTCGTTGGGGTACGGTGGGCCCTCTCCACGGCAAAGAGGGGGGAGAATGCCTCCCTGCCAAAGACATTCAACAGCCAACCTTCTATATACTCCATGGGATCCCGACCTTCCACCTTTTCAGGGAGGCCCACAATTCTGATATTGTTCCTTCTTAGGCGATTTTCAATATCATCTGTTTTGTCTTGGACAGCCCGTGCCAGAGTAGAAGCAGCTCGGGAATCACTAATAAGGGAGGGCAGCCTGTCTTCCACCTCGCTAATGCGCCCCTCCACTGCAGTCGTGCGTTCCCGCATTTTCTGCAAGTCATGCTGCAGCAGGGAAACTTCCTCTGTGAGCCCCCCAATCTCTCCTTTACAGTATCCACAGAGGCTGTACATTGATGAACAGTAGCTAGTATTTGGCTTAAAGTAGGTTGAGAGTCCCCCTCCTGCACAGCCTCCATAACATCAGGGCATATATCATCTGATGGAGGATCGGGAGCAAGCTCTGTATCAGCCCCAGTGTCCAAATCCAGCATGTCACTGCTCCCAGCCTCCCTGCGATCCTGGGTGCCAGTCACCTGGGCGTATGCAAGTTTTTGGGCATAATAGAGCATATCTTTGGGGGCATCCATCTCTTACTGCCCTGCTCTTTCCCTTTATCAGCACCGCGCGGCGTCCCTCTCTGCAGGCCTGCAGTGGCGCCATGATGGAATTCCAGGGCCGCACCATCCTCCTTACTTTTCCGGGTCATCGTGGCACACATCGATGGAAGGAAGGTACCGTTCTGTTCCTCGAGGGGTAAGGAGTCACTGGATGCCAGGTAGAAGCGGATCAGAGACCGGAGTGAGGATCGGTGAGAGGAATAAAAGTGGGAGCTCTGTGCAGGGGTGGACTGACAACTCATGGGGCCCCCGGGCAATAAGAGATCATGGGGCCCCCTGTGTCCACACTCAAGCCACACAAAGCCCCACATACAAATTGCAGCTCAGCCACATAGAGTGGGCATTTAAATATCTACCACAGCATAGCCTGCGTGGAAGTTCCTGGCTTCTTTCTGTAGTGTGTAGCCTCTCATGGGGCCCCCTACTGACCCTGGGCCCTCGGGCAGTGCCCTAATCCCCGAATGGTCAGTCCGCCCCTGGCTCTGTGCAGCGTGACCGCTCACATGCCCTGTTTGGCCACGCCCCCAGGCAGGCTCTATTTGCATGCAAACTTCCCTAATTAATGGCCAAATGTGATGCTGGGTCTCCATGAGTTGAAGAACTGAAATCCAAAGAATGAAAGGGGTGGGCCAGCAACAGTTGGGCTGGAGAGAAAAGTCCTAGACGATGCCGGACGTCCTCTGTCCAGTAAATTAAGTTGACCAGCTGAAGCGTCTAATGAACATTATGAGAAGCTCACAGTGTGCAGTGAAATAAGAGGGAGCCATTTCAGTCCAGGAGAAGATCCGGTACAACCGTGCAAGATTCAAAGGAAGGCCGGAGGCCAGATTAAAATAAAGAGCCCTTTTTTTGTGAAGCTTTGTTTTCTGGTAGGAGGATAACTGAGGAATAAACAATAGAAGCCATTGTGATGCTGAGAGGAGGAATCGTGTCCGTTTATATTGGATTGCCGAGACAATGAGACCGAGGAGGAGAGAAGGCGCAAAGCGAAGAGAGGAAGCCAACAAATATCTTTAACCACTTCAATACTGGGCACTTTCACCCCCCCCCCCCCCCCTCCTGCCCAGGCCAGTTTTCAGCTTTCAGCACGGTCGCACTTTGAATGACAATTACGCGGTCATGCAACACTGTGCCCATATGACATTTTTTATCATTTTGTTCACACCAATAGAGGTTTCTTTTGGCGGTATTTACTCACCACCGGGTTTTTACTTTTTGCTAAATAAACTAAAAAAGACCGATTTTTTTTATTTTCTTTTTTAACACAGTTTTTCTTCTTTTCTGTTATAAAATGTTGCAAATAAATAATTGTTCTTCATAAATTTAAACAATCAAAATTGTATTCTGCTACATTACTTGAAAATAACCCAAATCAGTGTATATTAATATATTATTTAATCTGTAGGACAGTTATAGCGTTCACAAACTTTGGTACAGTATATCTGAAAATTGATCAATACTGATGTACTGATGGCCGATCTCATTTCTTTTTTTTTTTTTACATATCATTACCAGTACAGTACAGCGTCATCATATAATGGATGTAGCTGTGATCAGGGACACTGACTGGTGACAGTAGAAAAAAAAAATTATAATTTCTTTTTAAATACATTTCTTTTTCTTTTTTCTTTCTTTTTTTTTTTTAACACACTGTGACCAGAGCAATATAATGTTACCATAGTAACACTGTACTGGTCTGAGAAAGTGATCAGGTTTTTTTTTATTTACATATTATGTTTGTTTATAGCAGGGTATTACATTGCTTTAAGCAAGCATTTTACTGAATGAAACTGGTTCATTCAGTTTGTTTTGATTTGGTTAGCTTTGATTGGCCCTGTCTGTACCATGTGATAACACTGACCAATCACAGCTAGCAACACTGATCTCATCCCTATCCCCACCACCACCACTGGTCTCAACCCTATCCCCACCACCTCCACTAGTCTAATCTCTATCCCCACCATCACTGGTCTCATCCCTATCCCCACACCACCACTGGTCTCATCCCTACCACCACCACTGGTCTCATCCCTATCCCCCCACCACCACCACTGGTCTCATCCCTATCCCTCCCACCACTACCACTGTCCTCATCCCTATCCCCACCACCACTGGTCTCATCTCTATCCCCACCACCACTGGTCTCATCCCTATCCCCACCACCACCACCACTGGTCTCATCCCTACCACCACCACTGGTCTCATCCCTATCCTCCCCACCACCTGGTCTCGTCTCGATTCCCCCACCACCACCACTGGTCTCATCCCTATTCCCACCACCACCACTGGTCTCATCCCTATCCCCACCACCACCACCACTCTTCTCATCCCTATCCCCACCACCACCACCCACTGGTCTCATCCCTACCACCACCACTGGTCTCATCCCTATCCCCGCCACTACTAGTCTTATCCCTATCCCCCCCCCCACCACCACTGCCACCAATCTGATTCCTACACCCCCCCACCACCACCACCACCACCACCACTGGTCTCACCCCAATCTCCCCCACCACTAATCTCTTCCCTATCCCCCCCCCCACCAAGACTACTGATCTCATCCCTATCACTACCACCACCACTGATGTCATCCCTATCCCCACCACCGTCACTGATGTCATCCCTATCTCACCACCACTGCCACTAATGTCATGCCTATCACACCACCACTGATGCCATCCCTATCCCACCACTGCCACTGATATCATCCCTATCCCACTACTTTCACTGATGTTATTCCTATTCCGCCACCACAACTGATGCCATCCCTATCCCCACCACCGTCACTGATGTCATCCCTATCTCACCACCACTGCCACTAATGTCATGCCTATCACACCACCACTGATGCCATCCCTATCCCACCACTGCCACTGATATCATCCCTATCCCACTACTTTCACTGATGTTATTCCTATTCCGCCACCACAACTGATGCCATCCCTATCCCACCACCGCCACTGATGTCATCCCTATCCCACCACTGCCACTGATGTCATCTCTATTCCACCACCACTACTGATGTCATCCATATCCCACCACCACCACTGCCACTGATGTCATCTCTATTCCACCACCACTACTGATGTCATCCCTATCCCACCACCGCCACTGATGCCATCCCTATCCCACCTCCGCCACTGATGTCATCCCTATCCCACCACTGCCACTGATCTCTTCCCTATCCCCCCACCACGACCACTGATCTCATCCCTATCACCACCACCACCACTAATGTCATCCCTATCCCCACCACCGTCACTGATGTCATCCCTATCTCACCACCACTGCCACTAATGTCATCCCTATCCCACCATTACTGATGTCATGTCTATCCCACCACCACTGATGCCATCCCTATCCCACCACTGCCACTGATGTCATCCCTATCCCACTACTGCCACTGATGTCATGCCTATTCCACCACCACCACTGATGCCATCCCTATCCCACCACCGCCACTGATGTCATCCCTATCCCACCACCACCACTGCCACTGATGTCATCCCTATCCCACCACTACTGATGTCATCCCTATCCCCACCACTGCCACTGATGTCATTCCTATCCCACCACCACTGGTCTCATCCATATCCCACCAACACTTATCTCATCCCTATCCCATCACCACTGATGTCATCCCATTCCAACCATCATAGATGTCATCCCTATCCTACCCCCACCACTGATGTCATCCCCATCCCCACCACTGATGTCATCCCTGTCCTACCACCGCTGCCACTGATGTCATCCCATTCCAACCATCATAGATGTCATCCCTATCCTACCCCCACCACTGATGTCATCCCTATCCCCACCACTGATGTCATCCCTGTCCTACCACCGCTGCCACTGATGTCATCCCTATCCCATCACCACCACTGATGTCATCTCTATCCCACCACCACCACTGCCACTGATGTCATCCCATCCCACCACCACCACCACTGATGTCATCCCTATCCCCACCACCACTGATGTCATTCCTATCCCCACAACCGCCATGTCCTATATCTCTGCTGTTATTTTATAAAAAAAGGAGGCTACTGCCTAACTTGGGGAGGAATCTGTTAAGTCGTCAGCACTGACATAAGAGGAATATCTCCATGGACCTGGCTGTTAGTTGTCATTGTCTCTGCTGCTGTTCCAGCTCCAGTTGACAGAAGGACCAACACAATTGTAAAGAGGAGACTGTTATTACAGAGCTGTGTGTAGACTGTTAGACCCAGCCCACCACACAGAGTAAGAGGATGCGGACTGCTGTGAATGTTGGGAGGAACTGAGGATTGTGGGAGATGGTTCCTATACAAACTACGAAGAAACACACACAGGAGGGTGCAAATGCCTAGTGCATTACCTAAAATGTATTTGTACAAGAAACCAAAAGCCAAATGGGTATTTACGGACCACGGAAGTGACAACCGTAACAACAAGTCTAATTATAAACTAGTGTGGCATCGAGTGACCTGACTGGTGCATAACAGTGTCAGCAAGCTGCCACTTTTCGGGGACGCACCCCATTCCTCAGACTTGTGTCTTTTTTCAACCAGATTAACTATGTGACTCCCACTACAGTGGGAACAGTGCTTCCGTGTGGGCTTTATTATGTAAAATGCTTTGCAATTTGTTGGTACAATATAATTTCTGCAAAGTATTAAAAATAAAAATAATAATATAAAAAACATCTTAGGCTGTCTAACTCAAGAGTCAGTAGAAGCAAGGCACATGTTACTACTGTATATGTGGGTGGGATATATTAGGCAGAAAGTGAGCATGTTGCCCCTGAAGTTGATGTGTTGAAAGCAGAAAAAAATGGGCAAGATGTGAGCAGCTCTGACAAGGACCAATTTGTAATGGCTAGACGACTGGGCCAGATCAACTCCAAAACTGCATCTCTTGTGGGATGTTCCAAGTCTACAGTGGTCAGGACTGACCAAAAGTGGACCAAGGAAGGAAAACAGGGAAACAAGGTCATGAGAGCCCAAGGCTCATTGATGGAGGTGGGGGGAAGGCCGGTCAGCATAGTCCCATCCAACAGAAGAGCTACTGGAGCTCAAATAGCTAAAAAGTTAATGGTGGTTCCAATAGAAAGGTGTCAGATCACACAGAGCATCAGAGTTTGTTTTGTATGGGGCTAAGTAGCCACCGACCATTCAGGGTGCCCATGCTGACCTGTGTCCACAGCCAAAAGGGCTCACAATGGGCACATGAGTATCAGAACTGGACCACGAAGCAATGGAAGAAAGTGGCCTGTTCTCATGAGTTACATTTTCTTTTACTTCATGTGGATGGCTAGGTGCATGTGCGTCACTTACCTGGGGGATAGATGGCACCAGGATGCACTATGGGAAGAAGGAAAGTCCACAGAGGCAGTGTGACTTGATGGATCTGCTACTAACAGCTTGATGCCAGCTATCACAGCATACTGTACCTTCAGAGGTCCAGTGGAGTCCATACCTCGATGGGTCAGGGCTGTTTTGACAGCAAAGAAGGACCTACACAATATTAGTGGTTATAGTGGGTGGTCATAATGAAATGTCTATTCTGTGTATAAATATACTGTGTATTACTAATATATATATTACATATCCAAAAGTTACTTAACATCTGACCATTACACCTTCCTATATGTTTGAATGTATGTGGTTCCATCCTCCAAATAATTCAGTTCAGGAGCTTACAGTGAATATCGTTCCTAATACTTACAGCATACAAAGACATTTCGGACTATTGTGCACTTCAAACATTTTGGTAACAATTTGGGAAAGACTCTTTTCTGTTCCAGCATGACTATGCCCATGTATAAAAGGCCAGCTCCTTAAAGACATGGCATGATGAGTTTGGTGTGGAGGAACTTTAATGGTCTGCACAGAGCCCTGACCTCAACCCTATTGAACACCAGATAAAGTGTTGAAGTAAAACATCAATTGTGAGCCAGGAAAAGGAACGGTTTGATGAGTTTCGTATGAAGGAAGTGGAATGGCATGCACAGAGATCTGACCTCAACCTTACTGATCACCTTAGGTTTGGAAACTGGAAAGCCAATTGTGACCCTCGTCTTTACATTCAACACCAGTACCTAACCTTACAAATTCTCTTGTGGTTGAATACTACAGCATAGAAAAACATATTAGACAATTGCGCATTTGCAATCTTGGGGGTAACAATTTGGGGTTAGCCCTTTTTTGTTCCAGCATGGATGAGACACTGTACAAAAAGCCAACTCCATAAAGACATGGTTTGATGCACAGAGCCTTGACCTCAACCCCACTGAACACCTTTGGGATGAATTAGAATGCCAGTTGGGAGCCAGGTCTTCTCCTCCAACACCAGAACCTGACCTCACCAATAATCTTGTCATTCAATTAACTTAAAATTCCCCCAGACACAATCCAAAAGTTTGTGGAAAGCCTTTCCAGAAGAGCGGAGGCCATTATAGCCACATGGGTAAAGGCAGTGCTTTTTTTCTCTGAGAATAGGTGCAGGAACCCCCCCCCCCTCCTTCTGAGTGACCCCTTGTCTCCACCCACTACCCACCTCTGAGCACTGTCCCTTGGTTCCATCCCCTACCCACCTCCCATGCACAACAAAATACCTCACCCAGCAACAAAAGATCCACCCCAGCAACATCAGACCCCCCTCCAGTAACAACAACGGCTCTCCCAGCAACCAGTATCAATAACAATAGACCTCTACTTCAACAGGAGATCCCTACCAACAACATAAGACCCCCCCCAGCAACAATATATCCCCCAGCAGCAACAATAGACCCTCACACAACAACAGATCCCTACCAGTGACAATAGATCCCCAAGCAGCCAGCATCAAGAGACCCTCCAACACCCCTTGCTATTACATACATACTTACATACATTCAGTGCTGGAGGTGCCGGAACTGCGTTCCCCCACTTTCCTGCTGAAAAAAAGCCCAAGGAGGGTAATCCCATAATAATGCTTATGGTATTAAAAAGAAAAAAAAAATGATGCCCATCAAGCTCATGTAGGAGTGATGGTCAGGTGTCCACAAGCCTTTGGTTTTATGATATCTATTAATGCTGTAAACACCTGAAATCTCATCCTTCTCTGTATGTTGCAGGCAATAATAAATTTCAGATACAATTACTACAGCATACAATGACATATTAGATAATTGTGCTCTTCCAATCATGTGGGAATAGTTAGGGAAATACCCTTTTCTGTTCTACTATGACTGTGTCCTTGTCTACAAAGCCAGTTTCATAAAGACATGGTTTAATGAGTTTGGCATAGAGGAACTTGAACGACCTGCACAGAGCCTGGACCTCAACCCTACTGAACACCTTTGGGATGAATTGTAATGCCAGTTATGATCCAGGTTTTCTTCTCCAACATCCGTAACTGACCTCACAAATGCTCTCATGGTTGAATATTACAACATACAAAGACATATGAGACAACTGTGCTCTTCAAACCTTCTGGGAACAGTTTGGGGAAGGCACTTTTCTGTTCCAGCATGACCAAGCACCCGGTGTATAAAGCCAGTTCCAGAAAGAAATGGTTTCATGAGTTTGGTATGAAGGAACTTGAATAGCCTGCACAGAGCCCTGACCTCAACCCTACTAAACATCTTAGGTTCGGAAACTGGAAATTCTGATCCAGGTCTTCTCATCCAAATATGATCCTAATGATTAAGCACACAGTCAGTGTGTGAAACGCCTCTACCTTGTCACGATTGTCATATTTGGATGTCCAGTCAATAAATCTGGATTTTGACTCAACCTGGAGTGCTGCCAATTCCTTTTCCTTTATCAAGTTTTCACGGAGGCGAGCCGGGGCATGCACCGGAGTGAGTCATCAGGCAATTACACCACCTTGAGCAGTGAGTCCTTGTCTCTTCTTCTTCTCATCCAACACCAGTACCTGACCTTCAAAAGCTCTTGTGGTTGAATACTACAACATGCAAAGACTTATTAGACAATTGCGCTCTTGCAACCATGGGGCAACCATTTGGGGTTGGCCGTTTTCTGTTCCACCATGAATGAGCCCCTGTACAAAAAGCCAAGCTTGATAAAGACATGGTTTGATGCACAGAGCCTTGACCTCAACCCTACTGAACACCTTTGGGATAAATTGGAATGTCAATTGGGAGCCAGGTCTTCTTCTCCAGCACCAGGACCCGACCTCACCAGCGCCCTTGTGGCTTCATTAACCTCAAATTCCCCCAGACACACTCCAACGTCTTGTGGAAAGCCTTTCCAGAAGAGTGAAGGTCATCATAGCCACATGGAGAAAGGAAGGTAATTCCATACTAATGCCCATGGTATTGAAACCAAAGGTCCAGCAAGCTTATGTAGGAGTGATGGTCTTGGTGTCCACAAGCCTTTGGTTATATAATATATATAAATGCTGTAAACACACACCTGAAATCCTGTCTTTATGTATAGGTGGCAGGCGATAATATATTCTTTTGTTATGCATCCTTTCCGCTTCTTCTTCTACCTAGAGCTGTGCGTATATCCTGTGTTAGTGTCACGCAGCTGTCTTTGTGGGCGGTTATGTAACTTAATGGAAGGCCTCGAAAAACACAATCCTGCCTAAAAGGTACTATTGATAAAATAACGCACTGCTTCATGCAAAAAAAAAAAAAAAAGAAGGCTTTTGTTTCCTGTTTCAAATAATATGCATGTAAAATGTATTATCTGTAGAGTTGGCAATCTCATAATGGGGGGTTGGTAGACTGTGTTCTTACCAGACCTAGTGAGATGTGTTGTGCCAATCTGTATATGTGGAGGGGAGGTGGGTAGAACCGAATCTGAGGACTGATAATATAGTTCAAGGACTACGGTGTCAAAGGTATAGGGGCTGGAAGGCCGCTTCTTGTTTCATCAATTTCTCAAATATTTTTTCTATTCTTGTATAAGTCTTAAAGCCTAACACTTTTTTTAAACATATATATATATGTATATATATATATATATATATATATATATATATATATATATATATATATACAGGGCTTTTTTTCTCAGAGAATAGGTGCCGGAACTTCCCCTTTTCAAGTCACCCCTTGTCTCTGCCCCTACCCACCTCCGAGCACCGTTAGTTGGTTCCACCCATTACCCACCTCCGAAGACCACCCCTTTTAGAAAATACGGTAACATTTGTGGTACTAACTAATTTGTATTGAGCTTGTTAATGATAACAAGAAAAGCAATAGAATAAATCCCCTGAAGCCAGCAACAATGGACCACTCACAACAAAACACCCCCCCCCCTCCCTAGCAGCAACAACAGATCTCCTCGCAGCCAGCATCAGCAGACCCTCTGGAAGAATAGACTACCCCCCCCCAGCAACAATGGACCACCTGCAAGAAAATACCACCCCCTCCTCAGCAACAATAGACCCCCAGAAGCAACAATAGACCTCTTCCTCAACAGTAGATCCCTCCCAGAAATGACTGACCCCCCCAGCAACATAAGACCCACCCTTAGCAACAATAGATCCCCTGCCAGCAACAACAGATCTCCCCAGCAACAAACCCCCCCCCCTGCAATAATAGATTACCTCCAGTGACAATAGATCCCCAGCAACCAGCATCAACAGACCCTGCAGCACACCTTCATCACCCCTTGCCATTACATACATTCAGTCCTGGAGGTGCCGGAACTGCGTTCCCCCGCGTTCCCGCTATATATATATATATAAATATAAAGATAGATAGATAGATAGATAGATAGATAGATAGATAGATAGATAGATAGATAGATAGATAGATAGATAGATAGATAGATAGATAGATAGATAGATAGATAGATAGATAGATAGATAGATAGATAGATAGATAGATAGATAGATAGATAGATAGATAGATAGATAGATAGATAGATAGATAGATAGATAGATAGATAGATAGATAGATAGATAGATAGATAGATAGTTTCAGGTATTTATGGCACTGATAATTTCCCCAACTCTTTGCATACTGTATGTTCACATCAGTCCCTGCCCTCACAGAGCTTACAATCTAAGGTCCCTAACTCACATACTAGGGATTGTTTAACCACTATACGACCGCCCGCCGCAGATGTACTGCGGCAGGCAGCCGCTCCTGGGTAAATCACCGTACATGTACGGCGCTCGCTCTCCGGAGTCTAGGGGGCGAGCGCGCGCCGCCAGCGGTGCGCTCCTGCCCTCTGCTCGTCAGCTGGGCAGCTGATGCCTGTGTAAGGCAGCTCCGATTGCCGCCTGACACCCGCGATCGTTCCCCGCTGAGAGAGAAGGACGGTCGGCTGTTGTAAACACAGCTGACCATTCTTCTCCCTGGGATGATCATAGCGATCATGTGATCCTGCTATACAGGATCACAGGTCTCTATGGTCATTTCAGAAGCCACGCCTCCCCACAGTTGGAATCACTCCCCTAGGCTCACATTTAACCCCTTGATCACCCACAGGGTTATCCCCTTCCCTGCCAATGGCATTATTACAGTAACAGTGCATATTTTTAGCACTGATTACTGTAGTAATGTCACTGGTACCCCCAAAAGTGTCAAAAATGTCAGTTAGGGGTCCGATCTGTCCGCCGCAATGTCGCAGTCCTGCTAAAAATCGCAGATCGCCGCCATTACTAGTAAAAAAAAAAAAAACTATAAAAATGACATAAATCTTTCCCATAGTGCTTATTGTGATTTTTTTTTTACCAAAAATATGTAGCAGAAAAACAAATTGGCCTAAAATGTTAAAAAATTCGATTTTTAAATTTTTTTTATTGGGAATATTATATAGCAGAATGTGAAAAATATTGTTTTTTTTTTTTTTCAAAATTGTCGCTCTTTTTTTGTTTATAGCGCAAAAAATAAAAATCACACAGGTGATCAAATACCATGAAAGGAAAGCTCTGTTTATGGGAAAAAAAGGACATAAATTTAGTTTGGGCACAGCGTCGTACGACCGCGCAATTATCTGTTAAAATAACGCAGTGCCGAATCGCAAAATAGGGCCTGGTCAGGAAGGGGGCAAATCCTTCTGGACTTAAAGTGGTTAATCCTTTCTGGACTGCCCCACACAGATATACAAAAAATGTAAAAAAAAAAAAAAAAAAAACTGTTTTATTAGTACAGTGACAGTGCATTTTTGTAGCACTGATCACTGTATTGGTGTCACTGGTCCCCAAAAAGTGTCATTTAGTGTTAGGTTTGTCCGCCGCAATGTAGCAAGAAAGGGGGATCCCCCTTTCTTGCTACATTTACTTTACCTGCCCTTTGGCAGGAGGAGTTTATTGCAGCTGCACTTTAGAGATTTGATTTATACTTTATTTATTCACCAATTAACTATTTAGTTACATTAATTATTTATGGGGCACATATTTATATATTTATTTTAATAATTATTAAGGGGAGGGGGAGACCTGAGCGGGCCATGGAAGGTGTCGGGAGGGGGGGACGTCCCCTCCCGCTCTTTGTAATGACAGCCGAGCGGCTTCTCAACCGCATCGGCTGTCATTACAAGGCAGCCGACCGTCGGCTATGGACGCCGGTACCGGGGTGATGCCTCTAGCTGCAGACATCACTCCGGTACAAGCACTTTCCGAAATACCGGCAATATCGGTAACCTCCGGGCCGATTCCGATATATCGAGGAAAGTGCATATCGACCCTCAATATATTGGCTTTGCCGATAATCGATCGATCCCTAAGTCACACTGCTTTAACCATTTGTATGGAAGAATTAAGTCTTCTTGCTCTCTCTCTCTCTCTAGCAGCAGACTTGATGCAACTACTTTCTCTTCAGGACACTCTCTAGCATCCCCTTGACTGACACCCATCTACTGACTCTTCTAGCTGAAGGGGTGGCCCTCTCAGGACAGGCCCCATGACACAGATCTGTACTCACTTTATCCAGGTTCAGATCCTTTCCAGTGTCTCCCTTCCAGTCAACTCTGCAGGACATCTGGGTTCAGCTCCTTTCTAACCTTTAGATCTTCAGGTCGACCACCTGAGGCCACATGGCAACTCCTACAGAAGAGGGGCAGCCGTCCCCTCCCTTCGGGACCCCGCTCTCCAGCTGAAAGACCCCAAGCACATGTACCCTTGGCATTTATATAGTATCTTAGCAGCCACCAAGGCACTTTCCTCTGCCAATCACCAGGGCTGTAACAATGCCTGTGCCCTCACTTGTCAGGTTTCCTCCCACTGTCCAATATGCCTCCCTACCTGACCAGTGTGAAAAATTTCCAGACATACACCTGAGCAGCACCATGAGCAGACCCTACCAATGGATCCCGCTTTCTGGTAGTCAGAGAGCAATATAAATGTACCTGGCAATCTCTCTGGTAAGCAGACAGACCCAAAAACGATACTTTCTCTTCTAGCAGTGGTGACTCTAGGAACAATATATGGGGGGGGGGGGGCACATAAGATACCACAGTCAAAACTGGAGGGGGGGGGGCACTCATAATTTTCACCACTATATCACCACTGAAAAAAACTAAATAAGTATATATAAATAAGGATGCAAAATATAAGAGTGATGCAGTATGCAATGATACCTGATTTATTGTACTAACTTAAAACTTAAAAGACAAGCTTTTCAAAGTTTTACTTTTTTCCCCAGGTATTGCTTCAAACCTGAGAAAGAGGAAAACTCTCAAAAGCTTTTCTTTATAGTTTAAAGCAATTTCAGCAAACAGTTTGCGTAGCCATATCTGTGACGTCATTCCGCACAAGCAGGCTGGTGCTGACCGCCGCCGTGTTTGATACGGGTGTTTTGACAACGCTGATTTGTATCTTCATTCCTGTAAGTGTAACTTATGTTATATCATTAAATGCTGTTTTAACGTATTACACTACGAGGTTTCCCTCTTTTATCTATTTACATGGGGATCTATTGCCAGTCGATTCGCTTCATTATTGAATCTTATGGGGTTTTCCATATGAGAACCAGAGGAATCAACACCCCTCTCCAGCTTGGTTGCGGAGTTCGTTGGGAGTGACTAAGGCTGGGCGATCTCTATCATTTGGTGAAGGGATCTGCTATGAGCACCGTTTTGTGTGGATTCCTTTGTGAACACGAAAATATGTTTTTCACTATTGAAGAAGGATAAACCATGTGAAAGACTTTGACTTATGAACTTTAATGGATATTTTGTTTATTTATTTGAGTATTTGAAATAAATTATTGATTCTATACACTGTCATATGATTAGAGCACCTATTCTTCATATATTTAGTATTACCCCTAGTATACCCCTAGTATTGGTGCCAGATTACGCAGTAATACCTCCTAGTATTGGTGCCAGTTTATGCAGTAATACCTCCTAGTATTAGTATTACCCCTAGTATACCCCTAGTACTGGTGCCAGATTACGCAGTAATAATCCCTAGTATTGGTGCCAGTTTACGCAGTAATACCTCCTAGTATTAGTATTACCCCTAGTATACCCCTAGTACTGGTGCCAGATTACGCAGTAATAACTCCTAGTATTAGTATTACCCCTAGTATACCCCTAGTATTGGTGTCATTTTATGCAGTAATAGCCTCTAGTATTGGTGCCAGTTTATGCAGTAATACCTCCTAGTATTAGTATTACCCCTAGTATACCCCTAGTATTGGTGTCATTTTATGCAGTAAAGCCCCTATTATTGGTGCCAGATTATGCAGTAATACCCCTAGTATTGGTGCCAGATTACGCAATAATAACCCCTAGTATTGGTGCCAGTTTATGCAGTAATAGCCCAAAGTATTGGTGACAGGTTACACAGTAATAACCCCCAGTAATGGTGCCAGTTTATGCAGTAATAGCCCCTAGTATTGGTGCCAGTTTACGCAGTAATACCTCCTAGTATTAATGCCAGTTTATGCAGTAAAGCGCCTATTATTGGTGCCAGATTATGCAGTAATACCCCTAGTATTGGTGCCAGATTATGCAGTAATAGCCCAAAGTATTGGTGACAGGTTACACAGTAATAACCCCTAGTATTGGTGGTAGTTTATGCAGTAATAGCCCAAAGTATTGGTGCCAGTTTATGCAGTAATAACCCCTAGTATTGGTGGCAGTTTACGCAGTAATAACCCCTATGATTAATGCAAGTTTACACAGTTATAAATATGACCCCTCGTTCCCATTTTTCCTGGTGTCACAACGGTACCACTGAAAAACACAGAAAAGGAAGTAAAAAGGCCACCAAGAGTAAAATCCTTCCTGCTACCAGCCCAGCGTGTCTCCGTTTTTTTTTTTTTTTCGCCATTCTTCTAGGAGAATGGACTTCTTAACTTGTCTCCACACAGACTCTTAGGTCTTCTGGATCAAGGTGTTATTGCTCCAGAATGTGACCTGGTATCAGCCTCTTCCTGTCCCTATACAGCAGAGCTGGAGTGTGAGAGGAAGAAACAGTAAAATAAGTCAATTAGTTATTATGCTGGCAAATAGTATGTTGATAGGAATAGAGAGCAGAGTGACAGAGAGATGAGCTCTTGCTGCTTCTCCTTTCACTGTCCAGTGACTGGCTGGTGGTGGGTCCAGGGTGACCTGGGCTTGGAGGAAGTGGCTTAAAGTGTAAGTTGACTCTGATGAAAAGGTTAAAGCGGAGTTCCACCCAAAAGTGGAACTTCCGCTTTAGGCAGTCCTGACCCCCCGACATGCCACATTTGGCATGTCATTTTTTGGGGGGGGGAGCGGGTACCTAGTTTTGACAGGTACCCGCTCCCACTTCCGCTCGGAGTGCCGCGGCGCCCTGAGCGGAAGTTCTCCTCTCCCCCTCCCTCCCTGCAATCTTCTGGGACACGTCAGAGGTCCCAGAAGATTGCCGGCCAATCACGGCGCACAGCGCGACTCGCGCATGCGCAGTGGGTACCCGGCTGTGAAGCCGCAAACTGTAACAGCCGGGTGCCCACAGCAGTGATGCCGGCGCCGAGGGAGAGGATCGAGGCTTCCGGCGGCCGCATCGCTGGACCGTTGGACAGGTGAGTAAATGGCTGGAACTCCGCTTTAACTAACACCATATAACACCCACCCCCCTCCTCCCCCCAGTCCCTGCTTTACTTACCTGAGTTGTCTGTGCCCACGTAGCCAGTGTAGCAGTCCAGAAGAGCCCATCACTGTGCTGCTTCTTCTTTCACTATCCAATCACAGGTTGGGGGTGGGTGCAGGACAACCTTGGCTCAGAGGAAGTGGGTTGAATGATGCTGGCCATTGAGGCAGGCACATACGGAGAACTATCAATATTGAGGCTATTCTATGGAGTCATAAATGGGCATTATGATTTAGAATGGTACATAGCCTGAGCCATTCCCAAGCCTGCCTCCATATAGAAAGTGGACTAGTCGGAAGAGTACACAACCTTGCATCGCTAGATATATTCTCTACTCCTTACTAAAGTGGACTACATATGTGAGTCGGATAAGTATGTTCCTAGGAGAGCTAAAATTCTAACACATGAGCCTGGTTATTTTGTCTCTCCTGGCTATATAAACCAGAAAGAGGAAATAAATCTTTGGTTATATATAAAGAAAGACAAGATGGAATGATTGTCACTAAGATATTAGGGTTCTACATTATCCTTTTTTAGTAGAACTACAGAAATAAACTGGACACCACTATTTAAACAAACTGTAAAGACTGGGACTCTCCTCACCTGTCATCTAAATTGCCAATTTCAGCAAGAAATATCGGTATTGCTGGGTCTCTTTGGCCCTGACGAAGCCTGATGCGAAACGCGTTGGCTCATTGGGACCCACAAACCGTATACCATCAAAGACTTCTTGCACCAACATCAGCTTGAAGCATGTATTGCTCCCACAATAGGGAGATATTTCTGTGCTATGGTTTTTAATTGAATATATGTCTTATATATGAGGGATGTGTAATATGTGTCATTATACATCTCCGTATTTGATATAAATACTTTTAATATATTTAATAAATGATTTCAATTTTTATGTATCGAGTTTCTGGTCTTCCTTCTCCCAAATCAGCCTGAAACCCCTACTTTATCTTTAAACATTTGTGGTCTGGCCATCAGTCTGAGGACATCCTGTGGCAGAAAAAGAAAAAGTGAGGGAATTCTGTACACCTTGCATTAGTCTATATCCGATGTAGTGTTCTCTGCTTAAATAAAACCCAGGGCTTTTTTTCAGCTGGAACTTGGTGGAACTCAGTTCCACCACCCCTGGCTCAGGACCTCTGTTCCCTGCTCACCCCTATCACTTGTAAACACAGAAATCTGGCTTCTGTGTTTACATGTGACAGCTTGTCTCCTAATGGCTCCCAATGATCAGATCTCCTGAGCGCCCCCCTCTGAGTGCAGGATGGGGACAAGGGAAACGCAGGCATATTCTGACACCCCCACTGCAATGAGACAGGCAGAGCCCCCTACAGTATGCAGGGAGGTACTAGAGATGGCTGGGTGCTTCAGCTTAACACAGCAACACAAGTAAGACATGCGGAAGATGGTGGAACTTTTAACCACTTCTGGTTTGGAAGATTTTCCTTCTTCCTGACCAGGCCATATTTTGCGATTCGGCACTGCATTACTTTAACGGACAATTGCGCAGTCGTGCGACGCTGTACCCAAATAAAATTGATGCCTTTTTCTCCCCATAAATAGAGCTTTCTTTTGGTAATATTTGATCACCGTGTGATTTTTATTTTTTGCGCTATAAACAAAAAAAGAGCGACAATTCTGGAAAAATAAACAATATGTTTCACATTCTGCTATATAACATTCCCAAAAAAAAAAAAAAATTAAAAAATCAAAACTTTTTAACATTTTAGGCCAATTTGTTTTCTGCTACATATTTTTGGTTAAAAAAAAATTGCAATAAGCGTATTTTGATTGGTTTGCACAAAAGTTATCGCGTCTACTAACTACGGGAAAGATTTATGTCATTTTTATTGTTTTTATTTTTACTAGTAATGGCGGCGATCTGCGATTTTTAGCGGGACTGCGACATTGCGGCGGACATATTGGACCCCTAACTGACATTTTTGACACTTTTGGGGGGACCAGTGACATTACTAAAGTAATCAGTGCTAAAAATATGCACTGTTACTGTAATAATGACACTGGCAGGGAAGGGGCTAACACTGTGGGTAATCAAGGGGTTAAATGTGAGCCTAGGGGAGTGATTCTAACTGTGGGGGGGCGTGGCTTGTGAAATGATCATAGACACATGTGGTCCTATATAAAAGGATCACAGGAGCTCTGTGATCATTCCAGAGAGAAGAACGGTCAGCTGTGTTTACAACAGCCGACCGTTCTTCTCTCTCAGCGGGGAACGATCGCGGGTGTAAGGCGGCAATCGGAGCCACCTGCCCCGTGCATCGGTGACCCCGCACTCTGAGGCCGATTACTATATACCACAATTTAGCTCTATACAAAAACAAGGGCAATATCATTTCAGTTAGACACTGTACAAAGCAAATGTGTGGATCTGGTTGAGCAAGGTGACCACTTGATTTTAACACCTTGATGGCAAGTTTATATTGTGTCAATCATCACCGCAGTGAATGTAAGTTGAAATTTCTTTTTTGTAATCTAAAACAACGCATTTATTGTATGAATTACTGTAATGTTCCAGTTGTAATATTCTTCTGGCATAATGTCATTTGACTTTTGTCTGATTAACTATTTACAGACCACTACCCAGGGTCCCCCTGAGTACCTATTACAAAACTCCGAAACTAGTTGGGTCATCACCCTGGAATGGTGTGGTTATTCATTTTCTGCCAAATGTGATGTATCTCATTGAACTTTCCGTCTTTTATGTTATTTTGCAATTTGTTAATAAAATTTAATATTTTTAACATTGTGTATATTTTTATTTGAGTGCCTTAAAAGTCCCACCAATAGAGGAATTTTTCTCTCTTTTCCGCTGCCGAGTGGGGACGAGATTGCGCCGATGGTGGCGCGTGCTCGCCCCCAAGCTGCCGGCGCGCGACCAACGTAGACCTACGTCGGTTTGCGCAGGAGGGCCGCACTGCTGCAGCAGTAAAAAGGTGGCGGGCGGTCGGCAACCAGTTAAAGAAGGAAAGAGAAGATGAGAGAATGGAGAGGGGGGTTGCATGCAGAGGTCAAAGCTGAAGAGGGATGAAAGTCAGATGAGGATAGGGGATGCAGAGGTAAGCAGCTGTGGAAGAAGGCTGAACTCTGCACTCTATGTGTAGTGCACCCCTGAACTCTGCACTCTATGTGTAGTGCACCCCTGAACTCAGCACTCTGTATGCAGCGCACCCCTGAACTCAGCACTCTGTAAGCAGCGCACCACTGAACTCTGTACTCTGTGTGTAGTGCACCCCTGAACTCTGCACTCTGTATGCAGCGCACACCGGAACTCTGCACTCTGTATGCAGCGCACCACTGAGCTCTGCACTCTGTATGCAGCACACACCTGAAACTCTGCACTCTGTATGCAGCGCACCACTGAACTCTGCACTCTATGTGTAGTGCACCCCTGAACTCTACACTCTGTATGTAGCGCACCCCTGAACTCTGCACTCTATGTGTAGTGCACCTCTGAACTCTGCACTCTGTATGCAGCGCACACCTGAAACTCTGCACTCTGTATGCAGCGCACCACTGAACTCTGCACTCTATGTGTAGTGCACCCCTGAACTCTGCACTCTGTATGTAGCGCACCCCTGAACTCTGCACTCTATGTGCAGTGCACCTCTGAACTCTGCACTCTGTATGCAGCGCACACCTGAAACTATGCACTCTGTATGCAGCGCACCACTGAACTCTGCACTCTATGTGTAGTGCACCTCTGAACTCTGCACTCTGTATGTAGAGCACCCCTGAACTCTGCACTCTATGTGTAGTGCACCTCTGAACTCTGCACTCTGTATGCAGCGCACTCCTGAGCTCTGCACTCTGCATGCAGTGCACCCCTGAACTCTGCACTCTGTATGCAGCGCACCACTGAACTCTGCACAAAGTGCACCCCCAAACGTTGCACCTAGTGCACCCCTGAAATATGTACTCTATGTGTAACACCCCCCCCCCCCCAACTCTGCACTCTGTATGTATTGCACTCCTGGTATTTAATAGTGCTTTAAGACTCTTCCATCGTTAGTGAAATTTGACCACCCCCACTATTTGATGCGGTTTGGAGGGTGTGTGGGGAGGGGGTGGGGGGGAGAGAATAGGTTTGGGAGTCGTGGTTGGGCTCCTGCACCTATTTTCAGAGAAAAAAAAGCCCTGAATAAAACTCATTTTTAAACAAGAGCTACAATGTTTTCTTCTGATCAATGTAACATTGTTTGATCCCCTCCCCAGATGAAGTTTGTTTGGAACGTTGGGTGGCTGGGGTTTGTTCTCTTTGCCCAGGGCCCAGTTCAGTCTTAAAGCGGCCTTAATCTATATATAAACCTTTTATTCTCTCACGATCACCTTGTGAATAGGTGTGACCCCCACTGATTTGCTGCTGCGGAACAAGTGTCCTTGAGGAAGAGGCAGCTAGCGCGATGTTGATTGTGGCTGACGGTCTGAAAAAAAAAAAAATGGAAAATTACTGAAATGTTCTCAGCTCGTCTGCGGGGAAGCCGACTGAGGCTCAGTTGGGCTGTGCTCAGAAGCTGCCTGTGAAATACGCCACATCTTTGTCATAATGGGTCCATTTATTAAAGTGTCTCAAAGTATATCTAACGCCAAAATATTTTCCTGGCGCCAACATGGCAAGCATACATGTGGTACTGCCATGGATTGGCGCCAAGTAAGGAAAATTAGTATTTGAAACAATTTTCCATATATCTGGTGCCAACATGGCAGCATATTACCATTGGTATGCTGCCATGGACTGGCACCAAGAAAGGAAATTTACGGTAAGTGTTTGATACAATTTCTGTTTTTCTAGCGCTAACGGGGCAGCATACCATCATATGTATGTTGTCATGGACTGGCACCAGGAAAGAAAAATTATGGTAAGTATATCATACAATTTTCCTTTCTTTGTGCCAACATGGCAATATACTTCCACATTTATGCTGCAATGGATTGGCGCCAGGAATGGAAAATTATGGTAGGTATTTGACACAATTTTCCATTTTCATGGTGCCAACATAGCAATATACCATCATGTGAATGCTGCAATGGATTGGCGCCAAAAATAGAAAATTAAGGCAAATCTTTGACACAGTTTTCCATTTTCCTAGTGCCATCATGGCAGCATACCAGCATATGTATGCTGCCATGGATTGGCACCAAGAATGGAAAATTACGGCAAGAATTTGATACAATTCTCTGTTTTCCTGGTGCCACCATGGCAGCATAGCATCATAAGTATGCTACCATGGATTGGGAACAGGAAAGGGCATTTATGGTAAGTATTTGATACAATTTCTGTTTTTCTAGCGCCAACGGGGCAGCATACCATCATACGTATGTTGTCATGGACTGGCACCAGGAAAGAAAAATTATGGTAAGTATATGATACAATTTTCCTTTCTTTGTGCCAACATGGCAGTATACTACCACATGTATGCTGCAATGGATTGGCACCAGGAAAGGAAAATTACAGTACGTAGTACATGATACAATTTTCCTTTCCTGGTGCCAACATGGCAGCATACTACCATATGTTTGCTGCAATGGATTGGCACCAGGAAAGGAAAATGATGGTAGGTATTTGACACAGTTTTCCATTTTCCTGGTGCCAACATAGCAGCATACTACCACATGTATGTTGCAATGGATTGGTGCCAGGAAAGGAAAATTACAGTAAATATATGATACAATTTTTTCTTTCCTGGTGCCAAATGGCAGCATATTACCACATGTTTGCTACAAAGGATTGGCACCAGGAAGGGAAAATTATGGTAGGTATTTGACACAATTTTCTATTTTCCTTGTGCCAGCATAGCATTACACCATCATATGTATGCTGCAATGGATTGGCGCCAAGAAAAGAAAATTAAGGCAAATCTTTGACACAGTTTTCCATTTTCCTAGTGCCATCATGGCAGCATACCAGCATATGTATGCTGCCATAGGATTGGCACCATGAAAGGAAAATTACAGCCAGAATTTGATAGTTTTCTGTTTTCCTGGCGCCAACATGGCAGCATACCATCATGTGTATGCTGCCATGGATTGGCACCAAGAAAGGAAAATTACAGCCAGAATTTGATAACGTTTTCTGTTTTTCCAGCGCCAACATGGCAGCATACTATCATATGTATGCTGCCATGGATTGGCACCAAGAAAGGAAATAACGGCAAGAATTTGATACAATTCTCTGTTTTCCTGGTGCCACCATGGCAGCATAGCATCATAAGTATGCTGCCATGGATTAGGAACAGGAAAGGAAACTTACAGCAAGAATTTGATACAATTTTCCTTTCTTTTTTTTTCTTTTTTTAATTTTTGAGTAGAAAATGGTTATAACCTAATAATTACCAAAAATTAATCCGTGCAAATCAAAGTGAAAAGTAATAGAAAAATTAAATATAACAAAAATACTATAAGGCTGACTGCTATCACTGATAACGTGTTTTCACCACACATAGGTAAACATATATTAACCACTTTCGGACCGCCCGCCGCAGTTTTACGTTAGTACTTTGACGTTAAATACTGGGGTTAGGGCAGCAAATAGCTGCCCTAGTCCCTGTATTTTTTGAAACTGCGAGCGGTCCTCTTTCTTATAAGGGTGGTCCCAGCGGCGGATTCGGTGCGGTGGGAGAGGTGCACCCCCGCCGCTTCCCGTCGTTTTCCCCGCTTACCGGACCCACCAGCAGCGGGAAAACCGATCCAGTTCACGCTCCTCACAGGCAGGAAGTCGAGTGAGGGCAAGATGGCCCCCACTCTATGGCCTTGGAGGACCGGAGCGACGTCAAACGCCGTCTCCTAGCAACGCATTTAAAGAGCCCATTTTTTTCTCTCATGAAAAAAAATGATTCCTCCTTTTTTTTTTTTTTTTTTTTTTTTAGTGTAGGTGTGAGATGTGAGGTCTTTTTGACCCCAGATCTCACAAAAAAAGAGGTCCTGTCATGCTTATTTCTATTACAAGGGATGTAATAGGAATAAAAATGATGAAAAAAAAAACTGATAAAAATAAAATATAATAGATAAAATAAATAGGGAAAAAAATTAAAGCGCCCTGTCCCCCTTAGCTTTTTAGGTCTTTTTGACCCCAGATCTCACATTAAGTGAGAGCAATAATTTGAATCCTAGACCTCCTCTGTAACTCTAAGCTGATAACCTATAGAAATTTTAAAAGTGTTGCCTATGGGGATTTTAAAGTACCAATGTTTGTTGCCATTCCTCGAGCGTGAAGCATAACATGCTGGGTATCTATTTACTCTGCATAACATTATCTTTCACAATATAGAAAAAAATTGGGCTAACTTTACTGTTTTCTTATTTTTTAATTAAAAAAAGTGAATTTTTTCCCAAAAAATTGCGTTTGGAAGACCGCTGCACAAATACGGTGTGATAAAAAAAAGATTGCAACAATCTCCATTTTATTCTCTAGGGTCTATGCTATATATATATATATATATATATATATATATTTATTTATGTATATATATATATATATATATATATATATCTAAATGTTTGGGGGTTCTAAGTAATTTTTTGCAAAAAAAAATGATTTTAACTTGTAAACAACAAGTGTCAGAAAAAGGCCCGGTCCAGAAGTGGTTAAAAACAGTGCTGCCGCTGAAAAATCCTAATTATAAATACTTATTAAACATATTCAAAAGTGAATATAAAAAAAAAAACAATGTAAATAAAAGGTCCATAAGGCCCCCTTTCACACAGGCGGACCGTTGAGATCCCCCTGTCTGTTTTTTTTTTGGCGGATCTGAACGGATGCCCCATGCCTCTCTATGGGGCATCGGATGTCAGCGGAGACATGTCTGCTGACACCTGATCCGATCCGTCAAATCTGGACAGATGGAAACCCTATTTTCCATCCATGCAGCGGATCGGTTTGGATGGGGTCGGATGAGAATGGACAGACGGTCCATTCTCATCCGATTCCCCCATAGAGAACAGTGGGGACCTGACAGCTCTGTCTCTGCACACAGCGCGGAGACAGAGCTGCCATCCACCTGCTCAGCGGGGGATCAGCGGATCGACCCCCCGCTGAGAAAAACAAAAAAAAAGTCCACCTATGGACTCCCATGTGTGAAAGGGGCCTAAATCATAAGTGTGTTATGATAAAGTGAATCAACAAAGTAATCCACCATCAGTGCAATTAGACGGTAAAAGTGCTCAGTGCTTCTCCTCCATCTGTGCAATCAAGCCGCTCACCCTACATTCTGACTCGTTTCACCAGTGGGTCAGAATCAGCAGTTCCCCCCTGGGGATAAATAAAGTCTGGTGATGTCTATGGCTGTGCACCCTTTGGCCAGCTTCTAAAACCTCGATCCCGATCAGCAATATGTCAGGCATGGGCGTCCGCAGGTAGGGGCAAGGGGGGGCAAATGCCAAGTGGCTGTTATACCATCCTGTCTGGTCTGTTTAACAATCATGTGTGTCTGTGTTTTCAAAAAATAAGCCTTTCTTTAACAGTTTTCAGAGGGCTGTGCGCCGCTCACATGACCCATCGGCTCTCTCCTTTCCCCATCTGACAGCTGCCTGCAGTGGGCGGGGTCGAGGATTCCTCACTGATGTCAATCAGGAGGGAAGGAGGAGGGGTGGGAGAGAGGAGGAGAGGCAGCGGGTCATGTAAGCGGCGAGTGGCATTCTGAAAACTTGAAAAGAATGGTTTATTTTTATAAGACACAGACACAGGGGCACACAGAATTATTAAACAGACTGTAGACAGGATATGAAACTCTAAATGAAACTACAGCAGCAGGAGGGGAGGGGAGGCACTGACACAGGAGCAGACAGGGAGGGAGGGGGGAGAGAGGACAGAGGAGGACAGGAGGGCTGCAGATGATGGAGACACGTAGACTGACCACGGTGTAGGGGCTCAGCAGCCATGATATACCGTGGTCAGTTTACAGAGGGGAGGACATAGCCAGGCAGGATCAGCCAGGTATTTTAGGTGATACAAGGGGCCAAATTACACAGCAAAGCACTGTGCTGTATAACATGCTTTAAGGGAACAGGATCAACTTTTTTTTTTTTTTTAGGTTAACAAATGCTTTAAAAATAAATGCTGCTGTTTGCTCTTTAAAAATAAATACTCAAAAAAAGTATAATGACTAAGCCCCTCCCCTTCATGACATTGTTGAAAAGGGGCGGAGCATGGGTGACCTTAAAATGATGCCCCCCCCATGAAAAAAGTTCTGCGGACACCCATGATGTCAGGGGATATAAAAAAAGGCAATATCCAGTGCTCTCCGTTTAGAGTGAATATTTATTATAAAAACGTAGTAAAACAACTCACAAATAAAGCACTTGAGCAGTGCGGACTGTTCCGGCATACAACAAAGGTAACTCTGTACCCTTTCTGATACAATAGCCGCAATGTAACCATCACATATTGTATCAGAAACGGTACAGAGTTACCTTTGTTGTATGCTGGAACAGTCCGCACTGCTCAAGTGCTTTATTTGTGAGTTGTTTTACTACGTTTTTATAATAAACATGCACTCTAAACGGAGAGCATTGGATTTTGCCTTTTTTATATCCACTGACATATTGCTGATCGAGGTTTTAGAAGCTGGCCAAAGGGAGCCCAGCCATAGACATCACAAGACCTTATTTATCCCCAGAGGGGAACAGCTGATTCTGACCCACTGGTGAAACAGGGGTCAGAATGTAGGGTGAGTGACTTGATTGCACAGGTGGAGGAGAAGCACTGAGCAATTTTAGTCCCCTTTCACATGGGCGCGCCGCCCAACGGAGTCCGTTCTGCTTAGCGGGGGATCGATCCGCAGAGACGGAGCTGTCAGATCCCTGCTCTCCTCTATGGGGAGATCGGATGAGAACAGACCGCCTGTCCGTTCTCATCCGATCCGATCCTCCAGACGGATGAAAAATAGGGTTTCCATCCGTCCGGATTTGACGGACAGGATCGGAATCGTATAGCAGCAGGTGTCAGCGGAGATGTGTCCACTGGCACCCACTGCCCCATAGGGATGCTTGGAGCATGCGATCGGATCGTCTGAAAAACTGACAGGCGGATCAGATTGGATCGCCCATGTGAAAGGACCCTTACCGTCTAATTGCACTGATGGTGGATTACTTTGTTGATTCCCTTTATCATAACACACTTATGATTTATGGACCTTTAATTTATATATATATATATTTTTTTTTTTTTATATTCCCTTTTACGTTTCATTGTTTTTTATTGGTTTCAGAAAAAAAGGCATACAAAGGTACAAACAATCTCTTATATAGTTACATAGTAGGTCAGGTTGAATAAAGACAATAGTCCATCCAGTTCAACCTGTGTAGGTGTGTGTGGCCGTAATCATCTCACATAGCCCTGAATGTTCTGATCCTTGAGATGTACGTCTAAGAGTCTTTTGAAAGCCACCAAACTTCCCGCAGAAACCACCTCTTGTGGTAGAGAATCCCACAATCTTGTAGACCTAACAGTAAAGAACCCCCCACGTTGCCTGAGGTTAAAACGTTTCTCCTCTAATCGCAATGTATGCCCTCGAGTCCTAATGCATTCCCTTCGACTGAATAGCTTTTTTTCTAATCTTAGATCCCCATTGAGATATTTATAAATTGCTATCATGTCCCCCCTCAGACGTCTCTTCTCCAGGGAGAATAAATCAAGTGATTGCAGACACTCTTCATAATTAAGGTCCTCCAATCCCCTAATCAGTTTAGTTGCCCTTCTCTGGACTCTCTCCAGCTCCAACACATCCCTCCTGAGGACTGGCGACCAGAACTGGACAGAATACTCCAGATGCGGTCGGACCAGAGTTTTATAGAGTGGAAGGATTATAGTCTTATCTCTGGAATACATCCCTTTCTTTATGCATGCTAATATTCTGCTGGCTTTGGCAGCTGCCGCTTGACATTGCATGCTATTGCCTAATCTATCATCAACCAAGACTCCCAGATCTTTCTCCATTTTTGATTCCCCCAGAGGTTCCCCTCCTAACGTGTATTGTGCTTTTAAGTTTTTAGTCCCCAAGTGCAAAACCTTACACTTCTCCACATTAAACCTCATTTGCCATGTCGTTGCCCACACCGTTATTTTGTCCAGGTCATTCTGTAGGATATCTGCTTCATGCTGTACAGTTATTGCCCTGGCCAATTTTATGTCATCTTCAAAAACTGATAACGAACTACTGATCCCGTCCTCAATGCTGTTTATAAATAAATTGAACAAGGTTGGTCCCAGGACAGAGCCCTGGGGGACCCCGCTTACTACCTCAGACCAGTCTGAGTATGCGCTGTTTACTACCACCCTTTGGACACGCCCTTTTAGCCAGTTCCGTATCCAAGAGCAAACCCTGCTGTCGATACCTGCAGACCTTATTTTATAAATTAAGCGCTTGTGGGGAACTGTATCAAACGCCTTAGCGAAATCCAAGTACACCACATCCACTGGTCTGCCCCTATCTAGCTCACAGCTCACCTCCTCGTAGAATGCTAAGAGATTGGTTTGACAAGAACGCCCATTTGTAAACCCGTGCTGATTACTGCTGATGATGTTATTGTCTTTAGCAAACTCTACGATATAGCCCCTTATCATCCCCTCCAGAAGTTTACATACTATCGATGTCAGACTGACAGGTCTATAATTTCCCGGGATATGACTCTGCCCCTTTTTGAAAATCGGAATCACATTAGCTTTCCTCCAATCCCCTGGTACATCTCCTGTCCTAATACTGTCAGCAAAGATCAGGAACAGTGGTCTAGATATAACCTTACTGAGTTCTTTGAGTACTCTCGGATGTACGCCATCCGGGCCTGGTGATTTGTTTGTGTTAAGTTTATCCAGCCTTTCCCTGATTTCACCCTCTGTTAACCATAGCGGCAAGTCCTGTGTATTACTACTAACCATACAGTCATGGTCAGTGTACCCCTCCTTTTCCTGCTTAAAGACTGACGAGAAAAAAGCATTCAGCACGGTTGCTTTTTCAGTGTCCTCTGTAACAATCCTCCCATCATCGTTAATTATGTGTATAATATGCTCTGCCCTAGTTTTTTTGCTGTTGATATATTTTAAGAATTTCTTTGGGTTTTCTCTACTATCCTCCGCTATTTGTCTCTCAAAGTTGATTTTAGCCATCTTGATTTCTTGTTTACTTTTCTTATTTGCCTCCTTGTATTGCTCGAAAGCCAATACTGTGCCCTCTGCTTTATATTTCCTGAAGGCCAATTTTTTTCCCCTAATAAGTTTTTTAACGCTACGGTTTAGCCAGCCAGATTTGGCTTTGTCTCTTCTAAATTTATTTCCCATAGGAATGCACTGCAAGATGCCTTTGCCTAATATGTTCCTAAAGCATTCCCATTTTTCCTCTGTGGTCAGGGATCCCAGGGTTTGGTCCCAGTTTACCCTTTCCATCAATGAGTACAATTTTGGAAAGTTTGCCCTTCTGAAATTTAGGGTTCTTATGTTCCCCACTTGCCTTGTTATATTGTTATTTACACTAAATGTGATCATCCTGTGATCGCTAGAGCCCAGGTAGTCCTGGACTCCTACCTCCGAGATTAGGTCTGGGTCATTAGTGATCAATAGATCCAGGACTGCGTTTTCTCTGGTAGGCGGATCCACCCACTGTGACATGTAGTTGTCCTGTAAGGTTTCCGTGAATAGACGGGCCTTCTGTGAGTGTGTAGTCCCCTCTTCCCAGTCAATGTCGGGATAATTGAAGTCCCCCAATATGATGACTGATCCCAGTTTTGCCACTTTACCCAGTAGTGCTAAAAATTCCAGCTCTACCTCCTCCTCTTGTTTAGGTGGCCTATAGCAAACCCCCAAAATTACTTTTCCCTTTTCTCCTTCCCTATGGAGTTCTACCCACACAGATTCTAAATCCATGCTCATCCCATCCGTAATGTCTCTCCTCTCTATCACCTTTACATTGTTCTTGACATAGAGACATACCCCTCCCCCTCTTTTTCCTACCCTGTCCTTCCGGTACACCGAATACCCCTGGATATTGGCCAGCCAGTCATGTGAGGGGTCGAACCAAGTCTCCGTTATTCCCACAAGGTCTATGTCATCCTCATGTACTAACATTTCCAACTCATCCATTTTATTAGCTAGGCTCCTGGCATTAGCATATACCCCTCTTAGTTTTACGGAAGTTAAGCGTGATTGGCGGTTATGTTTATTCCTGTTTGGTCTGCGATTTTCCTGCACAGACCTGACTGACTGTTAAGAAAGTAAATACAAATTTATGCAGCGCTAGCAACAATGAAATTAGACAAGTGTAAAATTAATAATTAGTACAAATTCCCTCTAAAGTTGATCAAAAAGTGCTCAAGTGCTAAAAATCTTATAATAAATCCATATAAATACAGTGTGAATAAATTACAGTCCTTAGACGTGATCCAATAAATTATTATAAATATATAGTCCTTAAACGTGATCCAAAAATAAGGTGCTGAAGTGCCAAATACATAAAGTGCTCCAAAGGTGATAGGTGCCCCTCTTGGTCCCCCACTCACCAAATCGCCAATAAATAGAAGCCTTATGAATTATTGCACAGTAGCCCTTGTTGGTTCCAATCTTTCAAGGAAATTTCTCCATACAACCTCCAATAGATATAAATGGGTCCGCTCCCGCTTCCACCATTAGATAGAAAAGAGGCCATACATGGTGAAGTAAGTCAGAACTGGTTTAATTCTAACATAAAGCCAAGTCAATACTTACAAACCAATAAATGTTTAGGGCATATACACATCAACTCGTGTTCGCAGCTCTCGGCGTGCGTTCCACGAGCAGGAAGTTCCTGACCGGAAGTGACGTTCCGTCCTGTCCGCAACCGGAAATACGTCAACACGTTTCGCCGTCAATCACAGCGTTTTCAAAGATGTGACTGGGGAGCAGGTGTGTTAAATTTGGTGTTATCGCTCTCACTCTCTCATACTGGTCATTTGAATGTCAACATGGCAACTCATGGCAAAGAACTCTCTGAGGATCTGAAAAAAAGAATTGTTGCTCTACTTAAAGTTGGCCTAGGCTATAAGAAGATTGCCATGACCCTGAAACTGAGCTACAGCACGGTGGCCAAGGCCATACAGCGGTTTAACAGGACAGGTTCCACTCAGAACAGGCCTCGCCATGGTTGACCAGAGAAGTTGAGTGCACGTGCTCAGCATTATATCTAGAGGTTGTCCTTGGAAAATAGATGTATGAGTTCTGCCAGCATTGCTGCAGAGGTTGAAGGGGTGGTGGGTCAGCCTGTCAGTGCTCAGACCATACACCGCACACTTCATCAAATTCGTGTGGTTTGCTGTCATTCCAGAACGAAGCCTCTTCTACAGATGATGCACAAGAAAGCCTGCAAACAGTTTGCTGAAGACAAGCAGGCTAAGGACATGGATTACTGGAACCATGTCCTGTGGTTTGACGAGACCAAGATAAACGTATTTGGTTTAGATGGTGTCAAACATGTGTGGTGGCAACCAGGTGAGGAGTACAAAGACAAGTGTGTCTTGCCTACAGTCAAGCATGGTGGTAGGAGAATCATAGTCTGGGGCTGCATGAGTGCTGCCGGCACTGGGGAGCTACAGTTTTTTGAGGGAACCATGAATGCCAACATGTACTGTGACATACTGAAGCAGAGCATGATCTCCTCCCTCTGAGGACTGGGCTGCAGGGCAGTATTCCAACATGATAACGGCCCCCAAACACACCTCCAAGATGACCCCTGCCTTGCTAAAGAAGCTGAGGGCAAAGGTGATGGACTGGCCAAGCATGTCTCCAGACCTAAACCCTATTGAGCATCTGTGGGGCATCCTCAAACGGAAGGTGGAGGAGCGCAAGGTCTCTAACATACACCAGCTCCGTGATGTCGTCATGGAGGAGTAGAAGAGGACTCCAGTGGCAACCTGTGAAGCTCTGGTGAACTCCATGTCCAAAAGGGTTAAGGCAGTGCTGGAAAATAATGGTGGTCACATAAAATATTGACACTTTGGCCCCATTTCGGACATTTTCTACGGGTGTACCGTATATACTCCAGTATAAGCCGAGTTTTTCAGCATGTTTTTTCATGCTGAAAATGCACCCCTCGGCTTATACTCGAGTCACTGACTGGAGTGTCTTTATAAAAATGGCGCCGCTCGGCGCCGACGTCTCACTGCGCATGTGCCGCATGCCCGAGAATAGCCGAACACCCGAGCATCGGCGGCGCATTTGCGGTGACGTATGGCGGCGCTGGGTGGAGCGATTTTTAAATCGAAGACGGCGCCTCACCGACAGGTAAGCGAGACGCCTCCGCAGCCCCTGCATTTCCTCATGCAGTGCTGCGGGCATGGTACAGGACATTCTCCTGTACCATGCCCGCAGCACTGCATCTCCTGTGCCATGCCTGTAATTACTGTGCCATCCCTATACCTACTGTGCCATCCCTATACCTACTATGCCATCCCTATACCTACTGTGCCATGCCTGTACATACTGTGCCATGCCTGTACATACTGTGCCATGCCTATACCATCACCTGTGCTATGCCTATACCATCACCTGTGCCATGCCTATACAATGCCTGTACCATGACCTGTGCCATTCCTGTACCATGACCTGTGACATGCCTGTACCATGACCTGTGACATGCCTGTACCATGACCTGCGACATGCCTGTACCATGACCTGCGACATGCCTGTACCATGACCTGTGACATGCCTGTACCATGACCTGTGACATGCCTGTACCATGACCTGTGCCATGCCTGTACCATGACCTGTGCCATGCCTGTACCATCACCTGTGCCCTGACCTGTGCCATGCCCTTACCATGACCCGTGCAATGACTGTACTATGACCTGCGCCATCTCCTGTACCATGCCCACAGCTGTTTTGTGTCTCGTGGTGGTCCAGTTGGGTTCAGTAGCTGCTGCATTTCCCAGTGACAATGGCTACCAGAGTTTGAGTGACATCATCACTGTGCTGTTCATAGCCTGTACAGAGTTCAGAGCTGTGGGAGGGGCCCAGCAGGTTCCACCCACTACAGGCTGCCTGCAGAAAACTACAGGAGGAGGCGGAGACAGGACCAGTCACCCTGCACAAGTAGAGAGAGCAGCAGTGGGCGGTCTTTATTACAGGAAGCTCCTGCAGGTAAAATCTCAGACAGATCTGGAAGAAATACACAAATCACACCAAGATTCAAGGTGGAATACAGATGATGAATGAATCTAGATGGTATTTGTTTATTCCAGAGTTCAGTTTAAATTTTTTCTAATAGGATCACATAAACATCCAACATGCTTCGGTGGGCCAAAACCCTCTTCATCAGGGCTTAGCAACCTTAGGGCCCAATGCACACTAAACATTTTTTGGGTTTGTTTTGCTTTTTATTTTGCCTAAACACCCCTCATTGTTAGCCTATGTGTCCATGTGCACATGGACATTTACAGGCGTTTAGAGGTAGGAAAAAAAAAATAACTGCCAGTGCGTTGAGGAGGATTGGATATTTGGCACAACACATCCCCCTCACAGTTAGAAAACACCCCCTAGGCCCACATTTAACCCTTTGGTCGCCCCTGGGTTAACCCCTTCCCTGCCAGTGTAATTATTACAGTAACAGTGCATATTTTTAGCACTGATCATTGTAGTAATGTCACTGGTCCTCCCAAAAATGGCAAAAATGGCAGTTAGGGGTCCGATCTGTCTGACGCAATGTTGCAGTCCCGCTAAAAATCACTGATCGTCGCCATTACTAGTAAAATAAAAATAAAAAAAAATGACATAAATCTTTCTCCTAATTTTTAGGCGCAAACCAATCAAAATACGCTTATTGGGATTTTTTTTCAGCAAAAATCTGTAGCAGAGTACAAACTGGCCTAAAATGATAAAAAAAAATGTGATTTTTTATTTTTTTTTTATTTAGAATGTTATATAGCAGAATGTGAAAAATATTGTTTTTTTTTTTTTTTTCAAAACTGTCGCTCTTTTTTTATTTATAGCACAAAATTTAAAAACCGCACAGGGGATCAAATACCACCAAAAGAAAGCTCTATTTGTGGAAAAAGAAGGACATCAATTTTATATAGGTACAGTGTCGCACAACTGTTAAAGTAACGCAGTGCCGAATCGCAAAAAATGGCCTGGTCATTAAGGGGGAAAATCCTTCCTGTCCAGAAGTGGTTTAATGGTTGTTTATAA
>NC_138777.1:18925138-19067638 GCF_965119305.1 Pelophylax lessonae | reverse complement strand
GTCCTGTACTACTTTGAGGTGACCTGTGATCCGACTTGTCCCATATACTTCAATGGGAGTCGCCTCCTTATCTTAATTGAAGCGACTTGTGATCCGACTTTCCATAAAAATGGTCCTGAACAAGAAAAAAAGAGCATTTTTCTTATAATTATAATAAAAAAAAAAAAAAAAACAACATCAAAAGACACCCTCATTTTGTATTTCCCTGTCAAAATTCTGCCAAAATCTCCTGATTTTGCTGAAAATTCAGGAAAAATAAAGCTCTTAATTTCATTCATCCCTAGAAGAAAAAAGTGGTACCTTCATATTTCTCTTAGCCCCGGTTCACGCTTATGCGATGCGGGAAGGCTGCGAATCCGCAGACTGTTCCCGCATCGCACACGCACCCCCGGCAGTTCACACTGCCATATGCGATACGCTGGGGGTGTCAATGTAATCTTAACGACACCCCCAGTTTGATCGCATATCGCAGTGTGATCTTGCAGTTTGCACAGGATCGGATCGCACAAGTGTGAACCGCTGTGCGATCCGATCCTGATACGGCTGCCAAAAAGGGTCATGTGCGTGTTTGCTGCGGGTGTGGTGCGAATTTAGCCATACAAAGTGTATGGCTAAACTCGCACCGCACAGCCAATCGCATGTAATGAAGGAGCAGTGCGCTCCGACATTACATGCGAACGCCGCAGCCGCAGTAATGTGAACCGAGGCTTAACCACTTTACCACCGGAGGATTTTGCTGTCTTACATCTGGGCCACTTTTTGCGATTCGGCACTGTGCGACTTTAACTGACAATTGCGCAGTCATGCAATGCCGTACCCAAACGAAATTTACGTCCTTTTTTTCTCACAAATAGAGCTTTCTTTTGGTGGTATTTGATCACCTGTGCGATTTTCACTTTTTGCGCTATAAACAAAAAAAGAGCGACAATTTTGAAAAAATAACAATATTTTTCACATTTTTTTATATGAAATTCCCCCCCAAAAAAATGTAAAAATCAAAATTTTTTATAATTTTAGGCCAATTTGTTTTCTGCTACATATTTTCGGTAAAGAAAATACGCAGTAAGCGTATTTTGATTGGTTTGCGCAAAAGTTATTGCGTTTACTAACTAAGGGAAAGATTTCTGTCGTTTTTGGTGTTTTTTTTTTAACGAGTAATGGCGGCGATCTGCGATTTTTTTTGCGGGACTGCGACATTGTGGCGGACAGATCGGACCCTTGACTGACATTTTTGACACTTTTGGGGTTACCAGTGACATTACTGCAGTAATCAGTGTTATAAATATGCACTGTTACTGTAAAAATGACACTGGCAGGGAAGGGGTTAATTTTATTGGAGAGGGAGGGGTTAATGTATGCCTGGTGCTTACTGACGTGTGTGGGGGGAGGGGACTGAGTGACACAGGGACAGATCGCAGGTTCAGCTATGCTGAACCCTGCAATCTGTCACTGTCTGTCACTTAGGAGATCCGCCCGCTCTGTTTACACAAGCAGGCGGATCTCCAGACTCGATTCCCCGATGATCGAGGAAGAGCAGCGGCGATCACCGCTGCTCCTCCCCTGGCCCGACTCCCGCTGTGACTGAAAACAGCGGGAGCACGCCTCCAGTGGCGCGCGCGCGCCGCCGAGAGAGGGGAATGTCTGACGACGTAGGTCTACGTCCTCAGACGTTATCGAGCCACTTTGCCGCAGTAGAGCTCCAGTGAGCAGCGGTAAAGTGGTTAAGTAGGCTAAACAGTGCTCTTACTAATGTCGAAATGTTGACTCTTCCAAAAGTCCTTATTTCAAACACCAATAGACCACCAACTCTGAGAAATAGTAGCTTCAGAGCTTATTGTTGGTGCTGGTAAAACAGCTGGTCAAAAACAATACTGAGTAGGACACACTTACCAAATAACAGTAGGAAGGAAGAGACAGAGGAAAAGTGTGTAGAAGCCATTCTTAACTAAGGTTTCTACAGAGTTTGCTAGGGGTTCCTTGAGCTGTGGCTGATTGACTTCCCATCTGATGGTGCCTGTAGAGCAGAGGTGTCAAACTCAATTTCATGGCGGGCCGCATCAGCATTATAGTTGCCCTCAAAGGGCCGGTTATATCTGTAAGATTAGATGTCCAGAGCACCCCACGCCCCCTTACACCCTTATATGAGATGTCAAGAGCCCCCCCCCCACCATCAAGTCAAGAGTCACCCACCGTTCCCTACATCACAAAGCACCCCCTTACCTTGTGCTACTGCCAGGAAGAAAATGCGGTTGGATCTGGGAAGAAGAAAGTGCAAGGTCTGGAGGAGGACCAGAGGAGGGCTGGAGTCAGCTTACAGAGCTGCTGAATGCTGAGACCAGGGGAGGCTTAGGCAAGGCGGTGTTGTGGCTGCACAGAGAGGTGCAGGATCTGTAGGAGGAGTTCTACCCTCCTCTCTGCTGCAGACTGCTGAGAAGGTGGGGGGGGGGGATGAGCAAAGACAAGCCTTTCTACAGCAGCACAGAGATGCACAGGATCTGGCAAAGGAGTTCTGTCCTCTCTGCTGCTGACTACAGAGACAAGGTGGGTGCAGAGACAAGGGGGGTGCCGCAGCTGCAGGTGAGGTGCGAGGGCCACATGAAATGGCCTGGGGGGCCGCATTCGGCCCGCGGGTCTTGTGTTTGACAGCTGTGCTGTAGAGTTTAAGGATCAATCTTACTCGGCAAAACCAGTAGCATGACTCAGTTATCTTTTTAGCTGTTCATTAGGGTGGTTTTAGCTGTCTTTCTTTTTCTTTCATGAAGAAAAATGAGGGGGAAATATTTGGAACAATTCCGGATATCTAAAAGGAACCTCCATAACCCTCAGAAATGGTTTAAAGCTTATTGTACCCATAAAAAACACTATAAACCACCGTAATTTTCGCTTTCCTCTTTGATTCTAACCCATTTTGCCAAAATGTCAAAATTTTGATGAAATCTTATTTTCTTTGAAATATCAAGAAAATGAAAGCTTTAATTTTGTTCATCCTTAGTAAACACAGGTCCTTCGTAGTTATTCTAAGCAGGATAAACAATGCTGTTACTGATATTCAAATGTTGACTCTTTGCCAAAGGTCAACAGATAAGCCCTAATTTTCATCTCTAGGCTCTCCCACCGGCCTTTCATCATGTCTGCAGAGACTCGTGACATATAACTGTCAGACAGGATTCTCTATAAGGTGCAAGATGGCAGTGCCCAGTGGGGCAATAAATGGGTCTTCGGGGTCAGGGAAAAGAGTTTTAGTTCACTGTTAATGTACCATTGAGCTGCTTAGAAGCTAAAAAGTCAATAATCGGTTTTGGTCTCTGTAAAACTGGAAAAACGAAGGCATTTCTTCATTGAGAAAAAATGAGTTCCCTTTAGACTCATCCCGGCCCTTTGAATATAGAACTCCCACCAATCAGCGGCCTAGTAAACGCTGCCAACCTTGGACATCACATCTCAGTTGTGGGACAACCTGGCTTCACTTCTCAATGCTATGCAAGATGGCAGCATCCAGTGGGGCAATAACTGTTTGTCTGGGAACAGATTGGAGAGGAGATTTATGGCGCTTTTCCACTGCATGGAACCGAACGGTTCGGCACGCTTTTGTGCTTTTCCACTGCTGGTACCGCATGGTATAGTGTAGGAACGGTTCGGTTCGGTACGGTACGGCGGTGCTTTTCCACTGCATGGAACCGAACGGTACGGTACGGCTCTGAAAAAACAGTACCTACTCGATTGTGGTTCCAACAGGTACCAAACTGGTACCATATCCCACAATCCTTTGCATGCAGTCACTACTAGCCACTGATTGGTCAGAGAATCCCACCCACCCCAATGTTATCCCACCCACTTAACTTTTGTACTACTTTAGTGGAAAAGCAAACCATTCCGTACCGTACCGAACCGTTCCAACACCGTACCATGCGGTACCAGCAGTGGAAAAGCAAACCGGGCCAAGCAGGGCCGAGTAGAGCCGAGCTGGTACTTGCAGTGGAAAAGTGCCATTAGTTCACTATTAATGCACCATTGAGCTGTTTAAAAGCTGTAAGATTCATGTTTAGCATTGATGTCTATAAAAAAATGGAAAATAAGGGGGTTCGTTTATAAGAATTAGAGTTCAGGTAGGGAGTCTAGAGATAAAAAATGGCCCTAGAGTAAATTAATTTCACAAATTATACTGGAATCCACCATGTGGCTAAAAGGGTGCTGCAACAGCTCCAAAATGGTCACAATGAATAATGTTCATAAGATGTGTTAAGCACACCAACAAGCTTGTTTCAAAGTGCAGAAGCTTCTCCATGTGTTTAAGTAATAAAAAGAGCTTTTCATTTTAAATCAAGCTTGTTGGTGTGACGGCAACATATCTTATCCTAGAGAAAAATAGTCAATACCTTTTACACCTGTCTCTGCTATTTGTGCCTAGAACCCCCTACTAATCAAGCGTGTTGCCAATGCTGTCAATCTTTGCTTGGGCATCAAAGCCCATCTCCAAAAACCCAGGACTGTCCCAGCTGGGCTTTGCTGAGCATACAGGTCCAAGTCCAACACCAATAGCCCACCAGCTGTGAGCAATGACAGCTTCTTGTCAGTGCCAGTAAAACAGCTGGATGGCAGCAATACTAAACAGGACACACTTGCCAATTAACAGCAAGGTATAGCAGCCATTTTCAACCAGGGTTCCCCCCAGAGGTTGCTAGTGGTTCCTTGAGCTCTGGCTAATTGATCTCCCATCTGATGGTGCCTGATTAGCTTCAGGGTCAACACTACTCTGCAAAAATAGTTGCCCAATTATCTTTTTAACTGTCTATAAGGCCAGCCATACATGGTGCAAATTCCTTTCCTGCATTCACAGGTTGCAGGATAGAAATTCAGCACAGACAGGGGAATCAACAACTTTCTTCTCCCGACAGGGGGCGGGCGGGGGAAGCCTCCCCTGCCCAGAGAAGCCAGTGATTATCACTAGCTATATAAGCCGCTAGTGGTAATCGTATGAGAATACAGCAGACTGGTTGTACCCAAGTTAGATCAACTTGGTACATTCAGCATTCAGCCTGCCCATTACCGTTTCAAATCTTCGCCGGTTCTTGCTAAACCAGCAGAGATTCGAACTGCGTATGGCCGGTCTAAGGGTTGCATTCTGACCATCCCTGTAAAGAAGGTGGGCATTTTTCCCAATGACCCCCAATAAATTGGTTTTATCAGAGGTTCCTCAAGACCTGAAAATTAAAGGGGAACTGAGTCTTCAAGGAAACCATTCTCAACCAGCGTTCTTAAAGAGGTTGCTAGGGGCTTCTGGAGCTCTGGCATATTGACCTCCCATGTGATGGTGCTTGCATGGTTCTGAGGCCAATGCTACTTGGAAGAGCCAAGCTTGGTTGCTACTGTCCACCAACGTGATAGGGATATTTTCCCCATTGACCCCTGATAAAATGGTTTTAGTAAGGGTACCCCAAAACCTGAAAATTATTTAGAGAGGCTAGTGTAGAAGTTCTCTACTCCATACTTTGCATATAAAAAATAAAAATCTCTTTAATATAAACCTACAAAAAAAAAATGCATTGAAAAAATTGCTAGAACCCCCCTACTAACAAGTGTGTTTCCATAACTGCCAATCTTTGCTTGGGCATCAAAGCCCAGCTCCAAAAACCCAGGTCTGTCCCAGCCGAGCTAGGTTGAGTGGACATGATCAAACACTGATAGATCACCAGCTTTGAGCAATGACAGCTTCTTGTCGGTGCCAGTAAAACAGCTGGTTGGCAGCAATACTAAACAGGACACACTTGCCAATTAACAGCAAAGTATAGTAGCAATTTTCAACCAGTGTTCACCCAGAGTTTGCTAGTGGTTCCCTAAGCTGTGGCTGATTGACTTCCCATCTGATGGTGCCTGATTAGCTCCAGGGTCAACACTACTCTGCAAAACTAGCAGCATTACCCAGTAACATTTTTAACTGTCCATAAGGGGGGCATTCTGACCATTCCAATGACCCCCAATAAATTGGTTTTAGCAGGGATTCCCCAATACCTGAAAATTAAAGGGGGACTGAGTCTTCAAGTCTGCCATTCTCAACCAGGGTTCTTCCAGCAGCTGCTAGGGGCTTCTGGAGCTATGGCACATTGGCCGGTTCTTGCTAAACCAGCAGAGATTCGAACCGCGTATGGCCGATCTAAGGGTTGCATTCTGACCATCCCTGTAAAGAAGGTGGGCATTTTTCCCAATGAACCCCAATAAATTGGTTTTAGCAGAGGTTCTTCTGGGCTTCTGGAGCTATGGCATATTGACCTCCAATGTTATGGTGCTTGCATGGTTCTGGGGCCAATGCTACTTGGAAGAGCCAAGCTTGGTTGCTACTGTCCACCAACGTAAGAGATATTTTCCCTATTGACCCCTGATGAAATGGTTTTAGTAAGGGTTCCCCAAGACCTGAAAATTAAAGGGGGACTGAGTCTTCAAGTCAGCCATTCTCAACCAGGGTTCTTCCAGAAGCTGCTAGGGGCTTCTGGAGCTATGGCATATTGACCTCCCATGTGATGGTGCTTGCATGTTTCTGGGGCCAATGCTACTTGGAAGAGCCAAGCTTGGTTGTTACTATCCACCAACGTAAGGGATATTTTCCCCATTGACCCCTGATGAAATGGTTTTAGTAAGGGTTCCCCAAGACCTGAAAATTAAAGGGGGACTGAGTCTTCAAGTCAGCCATTCTCAACCAGGGTTCTTCCAGAAGCTGCTAGGGGCTTCTGGAGCTATGGCATATTGACCTCCCATGTGATTGTGCCTGCATGGTTCTGGGGCCATTGCTACTTGGAAGAGCCAAGCTTGGTTGCTACAGTCCACCAACATAAGAGATATTTTCCCCATTGACCCCTGATGAAATGGTTTTAGTAAGGGTTCCCCATGACCTGAAAATAATTTAGGAATGCTTGTGTAGAAGTTCTCTACTCCATAACTGTACATAAAAACCTTAAATATAAACCTACAAATGTAAAAAAATAAATAAAAAATTGCAGCTATTCATTTAGCGCTGCCAATGAAGATTAGACCAAAATAAACCTGCAAAAGGCCTCTGTTGGTGATTCACAACGTTAATCCCTTCCTGACATTATATAAGATGATGTATCTCATTGAGAAAAACACACAGACGTCCGTTGACCATTCCACCTGAGCCGCCTCTTCTCTCCTGCCCTTCTTACACCAAACCTTTCAGTAGGGATCACTGTATTATTTAAACATCGACCCTTTCGGAATACGTTATTTTTACATCTTCCATCCAAGCTTCTGTCACTCACTGGGGTCAAGTGTTAATGTTTGTTGCATGGATATATTAAAAGGCTTTTTTTTTTTTTTTTTTTTTTTAGTGGGGAGGCAGGGAAATACCACAATTCTGGAGCTGCCCGTGGTGAAGCTGTGCTTTGTCTGCATTGCTGGACTTTGCCTTTCATTCATGCTTCCTTCTCTCTCTCTCCCCCCTCCTCTGCTCTCTGTCTTTTTTTTTTCCTATCTTCTATTCAGGAAAAAAAAATGTGTGGGTGGGCACTGCAAGCTTACCTATCAATCAAGTTACTGATCTGAAAAAAAAAAAAGCAGCAAGGGGAATAGAAGGAGAGAGAGAGAGAGGGGGGGTTGCAGCAAGGTAGGTGGGTGTACAGAGCCAGCGGTGGGGTAGGATGCTACCAAAGAGAGGGTGTTATAATATACAAGCCAGCATCCTTCCCAGCACAGCTTCAGAATCCGCAGCACTGATTCATAAAAGGATGAATCCCACTCCCAGCCCTGACATATGAGCTTGCTGCGGGAGGCTAGGAAAAGGAAAAATCTTTAGGATCAGAACGTACAACATAAACATCCAATCTGATAAGGTAACACTGACATTTCTACATATATGAGATTTTTTTATGCATGGTGTTATCTATGTACAGGATGCAGCTGCATGTATGTTATAATAGCATAAATGTGTAGACTGCATAGGGATCTATGGAAGGGGTCTATTTAATGTAATGCATAATGCAGTTATTTAAGCTCAGGCAGATTTTATATTTTATATTGCTGGGAATAAATGTATGCTTGATTATCTATCTATCTATCTATCTATCTATCTATCTATCTATCTATCTATCTATCTATCTATCTATCTATCTATCTATCTATCTATCTATCTATCTATCTATCTATCTATCTATCTATCGATCTCTGTAAACCTCTCTCTCTAACTCATCTTTTTATTCTACTAACACATATTATCTGTCTTTTCTCTCTCTACCTATGTTGGGTCTCTTTTATCTCTCTACTTATCTATGCACAGTTCTCCCCTGATAACTCATATCTACCAACCTCATCCCTCTCTCTCTCTCTTTAGTATTTATTAAATGGTATCTATCATGCTGCCATACATACTGTATATATCCTCTTTCTCTCCCCCTCTTATCTATATATCTCCTTTCTTTTTCTTTCTTTCTTTCTTTTTCAAATCCCTTTCTGTATAATCCAATCCGTCGCCCTCTTCTTTTCTCTCTCTCTCTCTTCTCCGCACTTTCTAATCTATATTATCTTCTCTCCTATCTCTCTCCTTTACTCTCTCTCTCCTCCTACTCTTTTTCTCTTTCTTCTTCCTCTCTTTCATTCTCTCCTATCTCTCCCCCCCCTTCTCTCGTTCTCGCTCTCTCTCTCCCCCCCCCCCTGCTCTCGTACTCTCCTCTCACTCTCTCTCTCTCTCTCCTCCCTCACTTTCCCTCTCCCCGATTTCTCTTCCCCTCTCCCTCCCCCCTCTCTCTATTTCTCCATCACTCTCCTCTTCCTTTCCCTTCCCCTTCCCCTCTCCCCCCCCCCTCTCTCTTTCATCAATATAATTCTCTCTTTCTTGCTTGTTTTCTCTCTTTCTCTGTTTTATGTAATTTTTTATTTCTCCCACTCTTCCTTCCATTCTCTCTCTCTCTCTCTCTCTCTAATCTACAATATCTTCTCTCTTCTCCTTTCTTTTTCTTATCCTTTCTCTTGTATATATAATCTATTCTCTCTATCTCCCTCTCTCCCCTCTCTCTATATCCCTCTCTCCCCCTCTTTATCTCCCTCTCACCCCCCTCTCTAGCTCCCTCTCTCCCCCCTCTCTATCTCCCTCTCTCACCCCCTCTCTATCTCACTCTCTCCCCCCTCTCTATCTCCCTCTCTCCCCCCTCTCTATCTCCTTCTCTCCCCCCTCTCTATCTCCCTCTCTCCTCCTCTCTATATCCCTCTCTCCCCCTCTTTATTTCCCTCTCTCCCCCTCTCTATCTCACTCTCTCCTCCCTCTCTATCTCCCTCTCTCACCCCCTCTCTATCTCACTCTCTCCCCCCTCTCTATCTCCCTCTCTCCCTCCTCTCTATCTCCCTCTCTCCCCCTCTCTATATCCCTCTCTCCCCCTCTTTATCTCCCTCTCACCCACCTCTCTAGCTCCCTCTCTCCCCCTCTCTATCTCACTCTCTCCTCCCTCTCTATCTCCCTCTCTCCCTCCTTTCTATCTCCCTCTCTCCCTCCTCTCTATCTCCCTCTCTCCCCCTCTCTATCTCCCTCTCTCCCCCTCTCTATATCCCTCTCTCCCCCTCTTTATGTCCCTCTCTCCCCCCTCTCTAGCTCCCTCTCTCTATCTCACTCTCTCCTCCCTCTCTATCTCCCTCTCTCACCCCCTCTCTATCTCACTCTCTCCCCCCTCTCTATCTCCCTCTCTCCCTCCTCTCTATCTCCCTCTCTCCTCCCTCTATATCTCCCTCTCTATCTCCCTCTCTCCCCCTCTCTATCTCCCTCTCTCCCCCCTCTCTATCTCCCTCTCTCCCTCCTCTCTATCTCCCTCTCTCCCCCCTCTATATCTCCCTCTCTATCTCCCTCTCTCCCCCTCTCTATCTACCTCTTTCCCCCCTCTCTATCTCCCTCCTCTCTATCTCCCTCTCTCCTTCCTCTCTCTCCCCTCTCCCCCCTCATTCTCACCCCACTTTCTTGTCCCTCTCTCTCCCCCCTCTCTCTTTTCCTCTCTCTTTTTCCCTCTCTCTCCCTCCCTCTCTCTCCCTCCCTCTTTTTCTCTCTCTCCCTCTCATCTCTTTCTCTCTCTCTCTCTCTCTCTCTCTCTCTCCCTCTCCTTTCTCTCCCCCTCCCTCACTTTCAGCCCTCCCTCTCTCTTCCTCTCTCTCTTTCACCCTACCTCTTCCCTCCCTTACTTTCTTTTTCCCTCTCTCCCCATCTCTTATTCTTTCTCCCCTCCCTCTCTTTCTTTCTCCCTTGCTCTCTCCAACTCACCCCCCCCCCTCTCTTTTTCTCTTCCCTTCCTCTCTCTCCCCCTCAGTTTCTCCCATACTCTCTTTTTCCTTTTCCTCTCTCTTACATCTATAAAATCTTCTCTTTCTTTCTCTGTTCTATGTAATTCTTTTTTTCTCCCACTCTTCCTTGCTCTCTTTATTCTATATTATATTCTCTCTCTCCTTCTCTTTATTCTATATTATATTCTCTCTCTCCTTCTCTTTATTCTATATTATATTCTCTCTCTCCCTCTCTTTTTCGTATCCTTTCTCTCGTGTATATAATCCGTCCCCTCTCTCTCTCTCTCTCTTACATATTTACATACTAAGTCAGGTTGAAAAAAGACACAAGTCCATCTAGTTCAACCAATAAAAAAAAAAAAAAACAACCATACAATCCCATAATAATAATAATATTATTATTAATAATAATAATAATATAAAAAAAAAAAACAACAACCAGACAACTCTCTCTCTTTCTTTTTTTCTCTCTCTTTCTCTCTTTTACCAATCACCCAAACATACATAAACACACACATAAATACAGCTAGGATCTGACCTCGGAGGATTTCTCAATGGTAATCAAAGATTGTGAATTATTGATATCAGCCATCTATATTACGGTCCCTTTCAGTGCTGTGCAACCAGTAAAGTCTTTTTTTTTCTCTATATTTAAATGATTTGTTGTTGCCCATCTTCCAGTAATATAACAACTAATTCATAAATGATATAATACATAAAACACAAAGGCTGAGATGTACCACAACCAGGCGCTGAATGTGAAGATTGAAGCCGTTGTACCATTGTAGAAGATTTGTTGCTTCCTCCCCTTAGATGAGTTGTAACAAGGAGATATTGATTGGAAGTGATCAGAATCTTCTGTATATAGGTGTTTGTGTGTCTCTGTATATATATATATATATATATATATATATATATATATATATGTATGTAGCTTTAGCTAGCCTATCTCTAGCTACCCATTGAGTATTCTAAACACAGTGTCACCGCAATGCTCTTACCTGCCGACACGCAACGCTTGCAGGATCAGAGCAATGATAAGACCAAGAAGAGAATCTATTTTAGTCAATGGGCTAAATGGGGTTTGCTGGTGTTAGTAAATTTAGGGTGCTTGGTATTTCGTTGTCACTAGCTTTTTTGGGGCAGTCTTTCTCAACCACCAGGCTTTGTCCTGCTGCCTCACTGCTTCTGGGCCACTAGCCAGCTGCAGACCCCCTTCCCATAGTGCCCCCAGGCCCCATGAGATCCCTCAGCCCTCACAGTGTCCCCAATCTCTCACAGTTCCCCCCCCAGCCTGCTGCAGAGCCTTTAGCCCCCCATAGTGCCCCCAACCTCCAGCAGTTCCCACAGTGCCCCCAAACCTCTCACATTACTACTATTCCCCCACAATGCCCCCCAACTTGCTGCAGAGCCTTCAGCCCCCCATAGTGCTCCCAACCTCCAGCAGTTTCCCAAAGTGCCCCCAAACCTTCCACACTACTATTAAGCTTCCCACAATGCCCCCCATCCTGCTGCAGAGCCTTCAGGCCCCCATAGTGCTCCCAACCTCCAACAGTGTCCCAAAGTGCCCCCAAACCTTACACACTACTATTAAGCGTCCCACAATGCCCCCCATCCTGCTGCAGAGCCTTCAGGCTTCCATTGTGCTCCCAACCTCCAACAGTGTCCCAAAGTGCCCCCAAACCTTCCACACTACTATTAAGTGTCCCACAATGCCCCCCATCCTGCTGCAGAGCCTTCAGGCTTCCATAGTGCTCCCAACCTCCAACAGTGTCCCAAAGTGCCCCCAAACCTTCCACACTACTATTAAGCTTCCCACAATGCCCATCATCCTGCTGCAGAGCCTTCAGCCTCCCATAGTGCTCCCAACCTCCAGCAGTTTCCCAAAGTGCCCCCAAACCTTCCACACTACTATTAAGCTTCCCACAATGCCCCCCATCCTGCCGCAGAGCCTTCAGCCCCCCATAGTGCTCCCAACCTCCAGCAGTTTCCCAAAGTGCCCCCAAACCTTCCACACTACCGTTAAGCTTCCCTCAATGCCCCCACATTTCTGCAGAACCTTCAGGCCCCCATAGTGCTCCCAACATCCAGCAGTTTCCCAAAGTGCCCACACTACCATTCAGCCTCCCTCAATGCCCCCACACTGCTGCAGAGCCTTCAGGCCCCCATAGTGCTCCCAACCTCCAACAGTGTCCCACAGTGCCCCTTAACTCCCACAGTGCCCGCAGACTGCATAAGAGCCCTCAGTGCCCAAATTGCCCTCCAGCCTGCTGCAGAGCTATCAGCCCCTCAAAGATCCCCCCCCCAACCTTCAACAATGTCCCTAAATCCACACACGCACACAGTGCCCCCAGGCCCCATGAGAGCCCTTAGCCCCCACAGTGGCTCCTTGACTTCTCACAGTGCCCTCCAGCCTGCTGCAGAGCCATCAGCTCCCCATAGTGCCTCCAACCTCCAGCCGTTTCCCACAGTGCCCCCAAACCTCCCACAGAACCACCTAGCCTCCCACAATGCCCCCCCCCCCCTGCTGCAGAGCCTTCAGGCCCCTATAGTGCTCCCAACATCCATTAGTGTCCCACAGTGCCCTCAGTGCCCAAATTGTTCCCCAGCCTGCTACAGAGCTATTAGCCCCCTATAGTGCCCCCAACAGTGTCCCTTAACCCCCCCCCCCCCACAGTGGTCCCAGATCCCATGACAGCCCTCAGCCCCCACAGTGGCTCCTTAACCACTTCTGTACCAGGCCTTTTTCTGACACTTGTTGTTTACAAGATAAATTAAGTTTGTTTTGTTAGAAAATTACTTAGAACCCCCAAACATTATATATATATTTTTTTACCAGAAACCCTAGAAAATAAAACGTAGATTGTTGCAATATTTTTTATCACACCGTATTTGTGCAGGGGTCCTACAAACGCATTTTATTGGAAGAAAAATATTTTTTTTAAATAAAAAAATAAGAAAACAGTAAATTTAGCCCAATTTATTTCTATAATGTGAAAGATAATGTTACGCCAAGTAAATAGATTCCTAACATGTCATGCTTCAAAATTGAGCATGCTCGTGGAATGGCGACAAACATTGGTACTTAAAAATCCCCATAGGAGACGCTTTAAAAATTTCTACAGGCTATCAGTTTAGAGTTACAGAGGAGGTCTAGGGCTGAAATTATTGGTCTCACTCTAGCGATCGCAGTGATACCACCTCATGTGTGGTTTGAACACCGTTTACATATGTGGGTGCGACTTGCGTGTGTTTTCGCCTCTGCGCGCGAGCTAGCAGGGACGGGGGACTTTAATTTTTGTTTTCATTTTTCCTTTTTATTTTATCTTTTATTTTTTATTTTTGCACAGTTTTTTTTTTTTGGATCACTTTTATTCCTATTACAAGGAATGTAAACATCCCTTGTAATAGAAATAGGCAGGACAGGACCTCTTTATTGTGAGATCTGGGGTAAAAAGAACCTCAGATCTCACACCTACACTAAAAAAGAAAAAACAAAAAAAGTCATAATTTTAAAAAAATGGTCTCTTTAACCGCTTGCCGACTGCTCACAGTACATTTACTGCGGCAGTCAGCCGCTCACAGGCAGAGGGACGTAGGTCTGCGTCGCTAGCCTGTGAGGCTCTGGGGAGCGAGCGCGCGCCGCCGGAGGCGCGCTCCCGCTCCCGTGCGGTCACGGTCCCCCCCGCGCGTGTGACCGGCGGACCCGATGTCCGCCGGTCACTCGGCGATCGTCGGGGGAGAGGGAGAAAGTCAGGCGGCTTACAGTATGTAAACAAGCCGCCTGTCATTCTCCCTGGTGTAGAAACACTGATCACACGGTTCTACAATGTAGGACCGTTGATCAGTGTTCCTACACTTCAAGCCACAGCCAATCACAGTAAGAATCACGCCCCTAGGGACACACACAGCCCCTCCCTCTCAAATAAAGTTAACCCCTTCACTACCAGTGTATTTTTACAGTAACAGTGCATATGTATAGCACTGATTACTGTAGAAATGTCACTGGTAACCCCAAAAGTGTCAAAAATGTCAGTCAAGGGTCCGATCTGTCCGCCGCAATGTCGCAGTACCGCAAAAAAAAAATCGCAGATTGCCGCCATTACGCGTTAAAAAAAAAAACACCAAAAATGACAGAAATCTTTCCCTTTGTTAGTAAACGCGATAACTTTTGCGCAAACCAATCAAAATACGCTTTTTGCGATTTTTTTTACCAAACATAGGTAGCATAAAACAAATTGGCCAAAAATGTTAAAAAATTTTGATTTTTACATTTTTTTTGGGGGGGAATTTCATATAAAAAAATGTGAAAAATATTGTTATTTTTGCAAAATTTACGCAATTTTTTTGTTTATAGCGCATGATCACAAAATCGCACAGGTGATCAAATACCACCAAAAGAAAGCTCTATTTGTGGGAAAAAAAGGACGCCAAATTCGTTTAGGTACAGCGTTGCACGACCGCGCAGTTGTCCGTTAAAATCACGCAGTGCCGAATCGCAATATACCCCCTGGTCGGAATGGGGGTAAAATCTTCCGGGGCTTAAGTGATTAAATCCGTTGCTAGGAAGCGACCTATGACGTCGCTCTGGTCCTCGGGTCCAGTAAGCGGGGAAAACGATCTGGAAGCGGCGGGTGGGGGGGACACCTGGAGGGGGCGAATCCGATCATGGAAACGGCGGGTCCGATCTGTCTGCCGCAATGTCACAGTCCGGCTAAAGATCGCAGATCACTACAATAATCAATGCTAGTAAAAATAAAAAAACAATAAAAAATTACATAAATCTTTCCTGTAGTTAGCAGACGTGATAACTTTTGCGTAAACCAATCAAAATATGATTATTGCGATTTTTTTTTTTTTACCAAAAATATGTAGCAGGCAACAAATTGGCCTAATATGCTAAAAAATTTTGATTTTTAATTTTTTTGGGGGGGAATGTTATATAGCAGAATGTGATTTTATTTTTTTTTCAGAATTGTCGCTATATTGTTGTTTATAGCGCAAAAAAAATTGCAGAAGTGATCAAATACCACCAAAAGAAAGCTCTATTTGTGGGAAAAAAAGGACATCAATTTTATTTGGGTACAGCGTCGCACGACCGCGCAATTGTCAGTTAAAGTAAGGCAGGGCTGAATCGCAAAAAATGGCCTGGTCATTAAAGCGGAGTTCCACCTAAAAAAAAAAAAATTACATAAAAATACCTCCGGGACAGTCAGGGTAGTGCATTCCACAATGGATAGCCTCTGAACTGTCCCGGGTTGCACTTACCTGCAAGAAGAAATACTTACCTTGAAAATGTATTGTCCAGCGCTGCCATCTCAGGTGTGGGTAGCTTGAAGCCACGATGCACTGCACCGGCCCGGACGTACAAGACGGCCCCCAATTTTTGGGGGATTTTTTTGAGGTTCAAAAGTAGTCTTATACGCCAGAAAATACAGTACTTAGTTCTGTATTCTCCATAAAGGGCAGTACTGGGAGATAGGCAAGGGGTGGAACCAAGGAACATTCCTCAGAGGTGGGAAGGGGCGGAGAAAAGGGGTGACTCAGAAAGGGAGAGTTCCTGCACCTATTCTTTGAGAAAAAAAGCCCTGATTATAGGCCTTATTTTAGCCTTACCTGTAGGTAAAAATTAAAAAGCGAAGTATACTACCGCTTTAAGGCAGCTTGTTTTTTTTAATTGAGCTGTCTAATCATAGCAAATGTGACCTGAAACTTTTATTAACCACTTGGCGACCGGCCGCCGTATAACAGCAGGTCGGCAGGTTCCCTCAAATCGCCGTACCTGTACAGCAGTTCGCCGGAACGACCCTGTGGGCAGGAGCGCGCCTCCGGAGGAGAGCGCTCGTGCCCCCCTCATCAGCGGGGAAACCGAGGTGCGGGGCTGGCGGCTGCTATTGCCACCGGGCAACTGTAATCGCTCCCTGTGAAGAGAGAACGACAGTCTGCTGTTGTAAACACAGCAGACCATTACTCTCTCTGCCATCAACACAGAGCACCTGAGACCCTGCTATTTAGGAACACAAGTCTCTGTGTTGATATTACAAGCCCACCCCCCCCCCCACAGTTAGAAAACACTCCCCTAGTCTCACACTTAACCCTTTGGTCACCCCTGGTGTTAACCCCTTCCCTGCCAGTGTCATTATTACAGTAACAGTGCATATTTTTAGCTCTGATTACTGTAGTAATGTCACTGGTCCCCCCAAAAGTGTCAAAAATGTCAGTTAGGGGGTCCAATCTGTCCGCCACAATGTTGCAGTCCCGCTAAAAATCGCAGATCGCCGCCATTACTAGTAATAAAAAATAGATAAAAATGACATAAATCTTTCCCGTAGTTTGTAGACGCGATAACTTTTGCGCAAACCAATCAAAATACGCTTATTGGGATTCTTTTTACCAAAAATATGTAGCAGAATACAAATTGGCCTAAAATGATGAAAAAAAAATAGATTTAAAAATTTTTTTTGGGGAATGTTATATAGCAGAAAGTGAAAAATATTGTTTTTTTTTTTTCAAAATCGCCGCTCTTTTTTGTTTATAGCGCAAAAAAAAAAATGTACAGGTGATCAAATACCACCAAAAGAAAGCTCTGTTTGTGAGGGAAAAAAGGACATCGATTTTATTTGGGTACAGCGTTGCACAACAAATACAGTGCCGAACGGCAAAAAATGGCCTGGTCATTAACGGGGAAAATCTTCCGGTCCAGAAGTAGTTAAAAGCAGAGCACCTGTAGGGAGGTGAAATTGAGATAGAGAGTTCGCCCCCTACAGGGCAGGTTAGAAACCACAAGCCAAGTAATGCTCCGCACTTCTATTCCTAGGACCTATAGCATTAACCCTCTCCCTGCCAGAGTCTGTTTTGCATTTTATGCAAGCGTTTAACCACTTAAAGCGGAGTTCCACCCAAAAGCAGAACTTCCACTTATATGCTTCTTCCCCAAATCCAGTGGCACATTTGGCATCTTCCAGGGGGGAGGGGGGAACAGGTACCTGTTTTTGAACGATCGCGGGTGCCCGTCAGCAATCGTGGCCGCCAGCCTCATGGATCAGCATCCCCACTGCCTAGTGAGGGCAGGAGCGCACTGGCCCCCCAGCACCACTCCTGCGAACCGACGTACCCAAACGTCGATTCGCACAGCCGAGCAAGCCTACCGCAGTATATATGCAGCGGGCGGTCGGCAAGTGGTTAAGGCCTGAGAGGAGGACAGAAACTATCATCTACTGTATCCCAACAATCAACTGTAGGAGGTACACAAGCAAGCCCTGCAGTGCCCCCTGGTGGCAAAAATGCATAGTTCTCACGTTTGAGAACTGCATTGAGAAGTACAGTGTTACTTGAACTGTATTCCAGGATTTGCTTGTCTTCAGCTGCAATAATTTAAGAATTTACATAAGTCTAAGAAATCTTTCATTAGGGTCTTCATGTATATAGTGTGAATACCATGTCATAGACATTTTTGATAATTGTAAAAGATCATATTCCACACTTTTTTTCCCCAATTTTTCCGGAAAAAGCAAAAACCAGCTTTGAAACTTTTTTCACTTTTTCCAATTTTCTGTTTTTTTTTTTTATTTTTTACCAGGCCTTCCTATCTCTAGTCTTCCCTAGACACAGGTATTTTTAACATTAGCATTACTCTGTATATTGAATTAACTTTGCCTTAAAGGCACACACCACAGTAAGTCACCACACTTCTACTGATGCAGGACCCTGCTCTCGTGGCTCCGCAGGCCAGGTGCATAGGCCAGCCATGCCCCACAGCAGGCTCCAATTTGGGGACAGAGCCGCAAGGTGAGGGACATGAAGCTCATTTGTATTATCCCATGTGTGCCCCTTTTTTTCACCAACAATGAGGCACAATTCCTCTCACTGACAATAATGATGAAGGACCATGCCTTCCACTCTTCCATTGACACCAATGATAAGGGACCACGCCTTCCACTCTTCCACTGACACCAGTGATGAGAGACCATGCCTTCCAACCTTCCACTGACACCAATGATAAGGGACCATGCCTTCCACTCTTCCACTGACACCAATGATAAGGGACCATGTCTTCCACTCTTTCATTGACACCAATGATAAGGGACCATGCATTTCACTCTTCCACTGACACCAATGATAAGGGACCATGCCTTCCACTCTTCCACTGACACCAATGATAAGGGACCATGCCTTCCACTCTTCCACTGACACCAATGATAAGGGACCATGCCTTCCACTCTTCCATTGACACCAATGATAAGGGACCATGCCTTCCACTCCTCCATTGACACCAATGATAAGGGACCACGCCTTCCACTCTTCCACTGACACCAGTGATGAGAGACCATGCCTTCCACTCTTCCATTGACACCAATGATAAGGGACCATGCCTTCCACTCTTCCATTGACACCAATGATAAGGGACCAAGCCTTCCACTCTTCCACTGACACCAATGATAAGGGACCACGCCTTCCACTCTTCCATTGACACCAATGATGAGGGACCATGCCTTCCACAATTCCACTAACACCAGTGATGAGGGACCATGCCTTCCACTCTTCCATTGACACCAATGATAAGGGACCAAGCCTTCCACTCTTCCACTGACACCAATGATAAGGGACCACGCCTTCCACTCTTCCATTGACCCCAATGATAAGGGACCATGCCTTCCACTCTTCCACTGACACCAATGATAAGGGACAATGCCTTCCACTCTTCCACTGACACCAGTGATGAGGGACCATGCCTTCCACTCTTCCACTGACACCAATGATAAGGGACCATGCCTTCCACTCTTCCATTGACACCAATGATAAGGGACCACGCCTTCCACTCTTCCACTGACACCAATGATAAGGGACCATGCCTTCCACTCTTCCATTGACACCAATGATAAGGGACCACGCCTTCCACTCTTCCATTGACACCAATGATAAGGGACCAAGCCTTCCACTCTTCCACTGACACCAATGATAAGGGACCATGCCTTCCACTCTTCCATTGACACCAATGATAAGGGACCAAGCCTTCCACTCTTCCATTGACACCAATGATAAGGGACCAAGCCTTCCACTCTTCCACTGACACCAATGATAAGGGACCACGCCTTCCACTCTTCCATTGACACCAATGATGAGGGACCATGCCTTCCACTCCTCCACTGACACCAGTGATGAGGGACCATGCCTTCCACTCTTCCATTGACACCAATGATAGGGGACAATGCCTTCCACTCTTCCACTGACACCAATGATAAGGGACCAAGCCTTCCACTCTTCCACTGACACCAATGATAATGGACCATGTCTTCCACTCTTCCATTGACACCAATGATGAGGGACCATGCCTTCCACTCTTCCATTGACACCAATGATAAGGGACCAAGCCTTCCACTCTTCCACTGACACCAATGATAAGGGACCACGCCTTCCACTCTTCCATTGGCACCAATGATAAGGGACCATGCCTTCCACTCTTCCACTGACACCAATGATAAGGGACCATGCCTTCCACTCTTCCACTGACACCAGTGATGAGGGACCATGCCTTCCACTCTTCCACTGACACCAAAGATAAGGGACCATGCCTTCCACTCTTCCATTGACACCAATGATAAGGGACCACGCCTTCCACTCTTCCACTGACACCAGTGATGAGAGACCATGCCTTCCACTCTTCCACTGACACCAATGATAAGGGACCTTGCCTTCCACTCTTCCACTGACACCAATGATAAGGGACCAAGCCTTCCACTCTTCCACTGACACCAGTGATGAGAGACCATGCCTTCCACTCTTCCACTGACACCAGTGATGAGGGACCATGCCTTCCACTCTTCCATTGACACCAATGATAAGGGACCAAGCCTTCCACTCTTCCACTGACACCAATGATAATGGACCATGTTTTCCACTCTTCCATTGACACCAGTGATGAGGGACCATGCCTTCCACTCTTCCATTGACACCAATGATAAGGGACCATGCCTTCCACTCTTCCACTGACACCAATGATAAGGAACCATGCCTTCCACTCTTCCACTGACACCAGTAATGAGGGACCATGCCTTCCACTCTTCCATTGACACCAATGATAAGGGACCATGCCTTCCACTCTTCCATTGACACCAATGATAAGGGACCATGCCTTCCACTCTTCCACTGACACCAATGATAAGGGACCAAGCCTTCCACTCTTCCATTGACACCAATGATAAGGGACCAAGCCTTCCACTCTTCCACTGACACCAATGATAATGGACTATGTCTTCCACTCTTCCATTGACACCAATGATAAGGGACAAAGCCTTCCACTCTTCCACTGACACCAATGATAATGGACCATGTCTTCCACTCTTCCATTGACACCAATGATGAGGGACCATGCCTTCCACTCTTCCATTGACACCAATAAAAGGGACCAAGCCTTCCACTCTTCCACTGACACCAATGATAAGGGACCACGCCTTCCACTCTTCCATTGACCCCAATGATAAGGGACAATGCCTTCCACTCTTCCACTGACACCAATGATAAGGGACAATGCCTTCCACTCTTCCACTGACACCAGTGATGAGGGACCATGCCTTCCACTCTTCCACTGACACCAATGATAAGGGACCATGCCTTCCACTCTTCCATTGACACCAATGATAAGGGACCACGCCTTCCACTCTTCCACTGACACCAATGATAAGGGACCATGCCTTCCACTCTTCCACTGACACCAATGATAAGGGACAATGCCTTCCACTCTTCCACTGACACCAGTGATGAGGGACCATGCCTTCCACTCTTCCACTGACACCAATGATAAGGGACCATGCCTTCCACTCTTCCATTGACACCAATGATAAGGGACCACGCCTTCCACTCTTCCACTGACACCAATGATAAGGGACCATGCCTTCCACTCTTCCATTGACACCAATGATAAGGGACCACGCCTTCCACTCTTCCATTGACACCAATGATAAGGGACCAAGCCTTCCACTCTTCCACTGACACCAATGATAAGGGACCATGCCTTCCACTCTTCCATTGACACCAATGATAAGGGACCAAGCCTTCCACTCTTCCATTGACACCAATGATAAGGGACCAAGCCTTCCACTCTTCCACTGACACCAATGATAAGGGACCACGCCTTCCACTCTTCCATTGACACCAATGATGAGGGACCATGCCTTCCACTCCTCCACTGACACCAGTGATGAGGGACCATGCCTTCCACTCTTCCATTGACACCAATGATAGGGGACAATGCCTTCCACTCTTCCACTGACACCAATGATAAGGGACCAAGCCTTCCACTCTTCCACTGACACCAATGATAATGGACCACGCCTTCCACTCTTCCATTGGCACCAATGATAAGGGACCATGCCTTCCACTCTTCCACTGACACCAATGATAAGGGACCATGCCTTCCACTCTTCCACTGACACCAGTGATGAGGGACCATGCCTTCCACTCTTCCACTGACACCAATGATAAGGGACCATGCCTTCCACTCTTCCATTGACACCAATGATAAGGGACCACGCCTTCCACTCTTCCACTGACACCAGTGATGAGAGACCATGCCTTCCACTCTTCCACTGACACCAATGATAAGGGACCTTGCCTTCCACTCTTCCACTGACACCAATGATAAGGGACCAAGCCTTCCACTCTTCCACTGACACCAGTGATGAGAGACCATGCCTTCCACTCTTCCACTGACACCAGTGATGAGGGACCATGCCTTCCACTCTTCCATTGACACCAATGATAAGGGACCAAGCCTTCCACTCTTCCACTGACACCAATGATAATGGACCATGTTTTCCACTCTTCCATTGACACCAATGATGAGGGACCATGCCTTCCACTCTTCCATTGACACCAATGATGAGGGACCATGCCTTTCACTCTTCCACTGACACCAGTGATGAGGGACCATGCCTTCCACTCTTCCATTGACACCAATGATAAGGGACCATGCCTTCACTCTTCCACTGACACCAATGATAAGGAACCATGCCTTCCACTCTTCCACTGACACCAGTGATGAGGGACCATGCCTTCCACTCTTCCATTGACACCAATGATAAGGGACCATGCCTTCCACTCTTCCATTGACACCAATGATAAGGGACCATGCCTTCCACTCTTCCACTGACACCAATGATAAGGGACCATGCCTTCCACTCTTCCATTGACACCAATGATAAGGGACCACGCCTTCCACTCTTCCATTGACACCAATGATAAGGGACCACGCCTTCCACTCTTCCATTGACACCAATGATAAGGGACCAAGCCTTCCACTCTTCCACTGACACCAATGATAATGGACTATGTCTTCCACTCTTCCATTGACACCAATGATGAGGGACCATGCCTTCCACTCTTCCACTGACACCAATGATAATGGACCATGTCTTCCACTCTTCCATTGACACCAATGATGAGGGACCATGCCTTCCACTCTTCCACTGACACCAATGGGGCACTATTTGCCCCAATAATACCAATGATGGGGCAGCATTCTTCCTCCTACTGACCACAGGTTCCGTGTAATTCTTTTACTCCTACTTACCACCAAGCCTGAGGCATTGTTTACTCCCACTGGTGCACTGGCATTTCCTACTCCCACTGGCCACAGTCCGGCCTCCCAAGGTCTAAAGAACAGTAAACTGGCCCTTCATTTGGGAAGTTTGGAGACCCCTGCTCTAGAGCCCAAAGTACTGCATGGGTCAAATGACCAGTGTACAAAGCGGTCACCAGGACACAGTCCCGTCTGGCATCACTAGTCAGCACGTTTCAGAGAGGCTAGTGGTGGCACAAGGCTGACATCCCCCCCCCCCCCGTAACACAGGCTTGATGACTGCAGATGCAAAGCCTCCCTGTTCCAAATTCTGTAATCCAACCTAAATGCTCATTCCCACCTACGTGCTGTTCTAATGCGCATGCTCCTATACATTAAGCATGCTCATTTTAGCAGAGCCAGGGGCACTGCATTACCATTTCAAAGCTTATGGCACCCCCAATCTACCTGCATTCTAGTGCAACACAAAGTGCGGCAGTGCAAGACCATGCATTGCATTGTGGTGTGCTGAAAATAAATTAGTGTATGCACAACCCCAGGCAGGTGTGTTGTGTGCCATATAGACATTGAATGGCAATGCAGGGCACCTAGCGTGCACTGCTGTGCTCTGCTAAAACCTGTGCGCCTACTACATGGTAGTGTGTACATTAGTGCAACACTATAGTATTAATGGACCCTAAGGCAAAAATCTATCAGCAAGATTGTGACATGTGATAAGTGGGTGGAGCTGGGAACACTCATGTAGACTTCTCACTGTTCATCTTTAAATAAGCAGTTTTGAATGCATCTACTGTACATCCTAAATGAATAATGAAGATTATATTTTAATTGGTATTTCTTTCCTGTCTTGCCCCATTAACCTTTTCTTCTTTAATATTTCCCTGGCAGGAGTATCTAGTTTAATCCAAACTGCTCAGTTTATATTCTGTCAGGCCTGGTTTAGCTGCCTCCCTGACAAACCAATTTGCAGGCCTCCCCAGGGCAGCCCTGCCGAAGTCTTCTTGAAACCTCTAGCATGTCATCGTTATGGGTACACTAACCATTGTCAATGTATTTCTGATGAGCAAAAGGGATTGTGACGGAGCGGGTGAAATAATAAATGTTGAGTCCTGTCTTAAAGAAGATCTTTCGTCAAAATGCATGGTCCCCTTATTATGTAGACCCTCTCCTCCCCCATGTAATAATGTAAAGTGTAATTGTATCTAAACGCAAGAACAAAAAATGTAATATATTGCAGCTTACCAGTCCTTAGATGCAGAGGCGTAACTAGAACCTTCAGGGCCCCGGTGCAAGAGACCATGAAGGGCCCCCTGACCCCTGGCCGGGTCCCTTTCCTTCAAGCCTGGGGCTCTTCCCACTGATCCTGGGGCCCTTTACTCTCGTTGCGGGGCCCTTTATTACGGTCTCGCAGTGGGACCCTTTCACAAGTTCTGCAGTGGGCCCCCTTCCTGCCATCTTGGGGCCTCCCCACGGGGGTGAAATGCCAGGGCCTGGTCGCAAGTGTGACCTTTGCAATCCTGGAAGTTCACCCACTGGTGTCAGTAGTTTTTATTTTTTGGTATTTTAATTGTATTAATTTTTTTAACATTTTATTTTATTTTTTTACAACGTCACTGACTATGACTCTGTCCATTCAGAAAAGGAAGGAGCTGGTAAATTACATATTTACTGACCCCTTCCTGGTTCTCTATTGTGACACATCCCCTGCAGCAGCCGGCAGGAGAGGGGGGGGCACAGTAGACGGGGGGGGGGGGACCAGGGGAGCACACAGGGGCCCAGAGACAGCAGAACACAAGTGAACTGGATAGGAGGAGTGGCGGGGGCAGCATACAGAGGAACCAATCTGCTCCATTTTCCTCCTGCAGCTACAGGAGGAAAAAGGAGGACAGTGATTTCTCTACATGCTGCCCCCGCCGCTCCTCCTATCCAGGTGTACAGAGGAGCCGCACAGGCCCCTTGGAGCATGGGGCCCGGTTGCAATTGTAACCCCTGCAACCCCTGTAATTACTCCCCTGCTTAGATGTGGTGGCAGCATTTGTTTTCTTTTTTTTTTTTCCCTTTATTTGCACCCGATTATCAAATACCCATTGCAGAGATTTTCCTTCACTTCCTGTCCCATTGTCCAACAGGAGGTGAGCGAAAATCCCTGCAAATTAAAGTCCCTCTGTCCCATTTGTCCATTATTTTTGGTCTGATCTATATACGGTAGTTGTATCTAAAATGCACTATTTATCTTTCAAAAAAGTATTTACCCAGTGCTAAACCTTTCATCCAGATTCTTAATTGCTGCATTTGTAAATGTCAAAAGCCAATACAAAAGAATAGTGATGTTAAAAAAAAAAAGTACTTGTGGGTTTAACTATTTTTATTTTTTTTTTGTTTAATTGTCCTTTACCACTTGCAGACTGCCCGCTGGTTTTATGGCGGCAGGTCGGCAGGTTCCCAGGAATCACCGTACCTGGGGGGCGATCCTGGGGGGCGCACGGGCGCCCACTCGCCAGCGGGGAAGCCGATCCACGGGGCTGGCACCCGCGTTTGCTCCCCGTAAAGAGAGAATGGCAGTCTGCAATACAAAATGGCCAAAAAGGATGAAAAATTTAGATTTTTTAATTTTTTTGGGGGGGAATGTTATATATAGCAGAATGTGAAAAATATACCATTGCAGAAATAGAATTTACCTTGAGTGGCAGGAAGTTTTCCACTGACTCGTCAGATGAAGATGAGGAGAAGGATGTCGTCCCTCAGCCTGTGAGGGAGAAAGTTGTGAACAAATTTTTTTTGGTTAAAGCGGAGTTCCGGCCACAGAATCTTTTTTTTTTTTTTAATACCCCCCAAACAGTGACCCTCCGACCTTTATATATACGCTAATCCTGTTTTATACAGTTAAATACGAGTTAGGCAAGCATAAAATCTTACTTTATATCATTTCTGCAGAGCGCCGCCATCTTTGTCCGGATGAGCCGAGTCCGCAGTGGGGAAATGTTTGCCCTTCTTCCTGCTTCTAGTGGGAGGAGGGCGGTGAATCCAGGGCGAAATCTCGCGCATGCCCAGTACTATGCTTTCGGCATAGTATGTGTTTCCATAGGGACGGCAGCGTGGAGGAAGTTGCCGCCCCTATAAAGCCATTCTCCGCCTCCCGGAAGCTCAATGAACGTGGAGGAGAGGAGAGAGAGGAGCAGACCGAGAGAGAGAGAGAGCCCGCACTGTGCTCCGCCTAACATCGCGTCATTTCCTGTTTGGAAATAACGCGATGAGAGGAGCGGCCGGCCGTCTACGTCACTGCGCATTGCATCCTGGGAGCGACGAGTAAGAGCTCCCAGGAGGCATTGCGGGACAGGAAGTGACGGCGCGAGCCGCGGCCGAGGAAGGAGGAAGTGGATGTAAAGGTGAGTATATTACCTTCTGAAATAAGGTAAGTAAAATAAAAAAAAAAAAAAACGGGAATATCCAATTCTTGTACAGGGAACGATAAGGAAGCGGATGCCATAAAATCTAAAGCCATGATTTTTTGGCCGGAACTCCGGCAATGGCGGCAATGCTACAGTGTCTGCAGATGGTGGACATGCTCAAACTGTTTCAGTTCAGAAAAATACTGGTGAAATAGTGTCTATGGAGAATCTGCCTCAGCGTGTGGAGGACTTTCCTGTGATTGCTGCCACGGACAAGATTGCATCTGTCAATGGATCCTTGCAATCAGCAAGGAATGCAGAAGGAGACTTTGAGAAGCCAAACAAAGAAGTTCCTGTTGTCTGTGAGAACAAGGAGCAGGAGTCCCAAATGGACACTAAAACAGCAGAGCAGGAGTACCGTATGGACACAAAAACTGCAGGGCAGGAGTGCCACATGGACACTACACTATGACTGCAGAGCAGGAGTGTCGTATGGATGCTAAAATAGCTGGTGTTTTTTCTAAACAGAGGACTTTACCTAATAACAGGACTGCTGGTAATTATATTACTTTTTGGACTATGGTGAGTGGGACTGCAGTGATGGAGGATCAGGTGGTGGGTAATTTACCAAACCTGATTGCAGAGGTTCCAAGGCAGCCACTAAATGTATCTAAAACCCTTAATTCTGTGCCATCTGTCCCAGGAAAGAGCTATGCTAGGGTTGTATCGGGACAAGTTTATGCAGCTGCTAGAAGGGAGCCAGCTGTGGGACTTTCACCTAACGCACCTTCTTCCTTTAAACTCAGGAATGTGGTGCAGCTCAGGTGGGAAGGAGAAGGTATTCCACCTATCAGGAAGGGGGCTATGGATAGGATCCTAGCCATGGGATTTAAGGCAGAGGATAATTATGCTTTCATCAGTCTGGCAGGTTCCTATGAAAATGATTTGTCATTTGAGCGTCCAGAATCACGGGATCTGTTTTGGGAGTGGCATGAGCATATATATAGGGGCCAGCCGGACTGGAAAGGGCTTGTCCCCAAAGTTATATCACGACAGCCCTTGAAAAAGAATGTTACTATCTTGACAAGGAATAAGTCTATACCCCCCCCCCCCCCGAGGATTTATGGGTCTGGTTGAGGAGGTTTGGTGAAAAGCTGTGTCCCCTAAAAAAGATTGTGAATGATAGAGGAATATGGACGGGTGGGTGGTCAGTGTCAATGAGTTTGAGTGTGTGAGAATGTGGTCCAGCATTTGCCCTCCTCTGCCTTTATTGGTAGAGATAGGCTTACTATCTTCTACCCTGGTCAACCTAAGCTGTGCCATAAATGTGGTGCCAAGGAACATTTCTCCTCTTACTGTCCAGTACAGAAGTACTCTTTGTGTCAGTAACTTGGGCACCTGGCAAGGGACTGTAAGATCATTAAAGCGGAGTTCCACCCAAAAGTGGAACTTCCGCTTTAGGCAGTTCTAACCCCCTGACATGCCACATTTGTCATGTCATTTTTTGGGGGGGGGGCGGGTACCTAGTCCCCCCCCCTGCGGCGCCCTGAGCGGAAGTTCTCCTCTCCCCCTCCTTCCCTGCAATCTTCTGGGACATGTCAGAGATCCCAGAAGATTGCCGGCCAATCACGACGCGTAGCGCCACTCGCGCATGCGCAGTGCGTAACCGGCTGTGAATCCGCAAACTGTCGCAGCCCGGTGCCCACACCAGTGATGCCACAGAGCAGCAGAGCAGAGAGGGAGAAGAGCGAGTCTTCGGGCGGCCGCATCGCTGGACCGTTGGACAGGTGAGTGTGTGTTTAGGCTGGAACTCCGCTTTAAGTGTTACCTATGTGATAAGGTTGGTCATCCTTATAGCCAGTGCCCTGAGGCTTTGCACAATAAGCCTGAGTTAGTGGGGGAATTCTTCCGTCTGCATAGGGAAGAGTCTGGGTTGGCTGAGGTTGTGCTAGGGGATCCTAGTGTCTCTGTCCCATCGGAATCTGTGTCTGCAAGGCCGGCTGTGGTGTCAATGTCCCCCCAGTCTGAGGTTCCCCAGTCAGTGTCAGAAAGTGTGGTTGTCAAGTCTGTGTCTGCACCCGTTGTTTTTCCAGGAATCACAAGGAATATTAAAGAGTGTAGGGTATCCAAGTAGGGAAGGGGGGTAAGCAGGCTAAGAAACGTGTACCTCAATCATCCTGATGGCAGTAACCACTCCACTGAAGGTGGCGACCCTTTATGTCACCAGCATAAAATCACTAAGTGCTCATAACATGGCCTTATTTTTGCTCAGCAGGTTTGTTGCTGATATTTTCTTTTTGCAAGAGACCTGGTTGTCTAGTTGAAATTCATCTGGTGAAGGAGTGGAGGCGCAGCCCCTCCTTTTGGTCTCTTGCGGCCGAGCCTTACACTGGAGTTGCAGTACTTTTTTCGGGCATGGTAACCTGTCGGCGGATTATTGAGGTAGAAATGCGGAGATGTATGGTCTTGGACGTCTCCATGGGGGGGGGGGACCTGTGCCTTATTAACATCTATGGGCCCCAGACAAATTGGGACAGGAAATCCCTCTTCATAAAGATCAAGCCTTTTCTTTTTACAGCCCGTCAAGTTGTCTTCGATGGTGATTTCAACACCGTCACTGGGACTAAGGACAAGAAAGGTGCTGGAACCAGGCTAGATGGTGATGGCTTTTGTTTAAATCAAATAGCTAGAGAGGCAGATCTGGTTGATGTGCACATTCACTGCTGCCCAGACGACACAGGATTTACTTTTCAGGGAGGTAGTAGTCAGAGTAGAATAGATAGGTTTTTTTTAAAGGGGAACTCTGCCTTCTTTGCACCAGTGTGTCAGGCAGGGGAGTTTTCCGATCACTGTATTCTGTCTGTGACTCTGAATAGCCCTGATACACTACCTAGGGGGAGGGGTACCTGGAAGCTGAATTCGGTACTCCTGGATGAAGGTGAGTCAATCCTTTGAGGATCTTTTTCAGGCACAGGTATCGATCATGGACTTTTGCAGGAATAAGTCAGAGTGGTGGGAGCTTACAAAACGAAGGATCGTTGGGTTTTTCAAGGCCATAGGAAGAAAGAAACAGCTTGATAAGTATGTCACCTACCTGTGGAGGAAGCTTGTTAGGCTTGTCTCCAATAATAGAGATCCAGGGATAATCTCTGAGGTTAAACTCTTGCTCAGGGTGTGTCAATATGACAGGCATGCCTCTTTGGTTCTGGATAGGAATTATGGGAAAGATCGCTTGCCCAACCCTTACCGGAATTGCAAACAAGGTAGAGCAGTTAAGTCAGTTGTAGGCCTGGTTGACAGTATGGGTTCCTTGACAACTTCCAAGTCAGGGATCCTGAAAACCACCGGATCATATGCTGACATCCTGGTGAGTAGAGACCTCGATCAGGCTGGCATGTCAACTTTTCTGGATTCTATACCAGGACTGGGAAATGGCAGTTCTCTTGTGAGTTTGACAGAGGACATCACTGCAGATGAGGTGGTTAAGGCCATTGATAAGCTTGCCATTAAGAAGTCGCCCGGGCCAGATGGACTGAAAGTTTTATAAGCACTTTAAGGTTACTCTGGCCCCGTATTTGGTGGGGGGTTTAATGGCTGTCTGAGTTCCCTCTCCCTCCATCTGCCGTGATTCTTTTGTCAAAGGGTAAAGATTCTTCAAGAATTGGCATCCCATTAGCCTTCTCAATGTTGATGGGAACATACTGGCAAAATCATTTTCTAGCGTTTATCGTCTGTAGCAGGCAATCTACTTTCTCACCACCAGCACTGTTCAGTTCAGGGTAGAAGCACGTTTTCAGCAGTGTTAGCTGTCTGGGAGGCCCTGAAATGGTGCAGGGCTGCAGGCTGGAGAAGTACTTGCTGGCATTGGATCAGGCTAAAGCTTTTGATCGGGTCAATCATGAGTACCTATGGCTGCTTCTTGGCAAGTACAGCCTGGAGGGGGGCTTTATCGATTGGCTGGAGACTTTGTACAGAGGGGCTGAAAGCTTCATGCTCGGGAATTGTTCGATTGGATGGCCCTTTGAGGTTGACTCGGGTGTGCCTCAGGGGTGTCCTTTGAGTCCTCTGCTTTACGCGTTCACAATCAATCCCTTCATCAGGAGGTTAGAGAGCGGACTGCTGTGCGGGGTGCCTTTGGACATTCCTGGTTAGCCCCCTTTGAGGGTTGTGGCCTATGCTGATGATGTGTCTGTTTTCATCTCTGGGACAGAGGAGGCGGAGGAGGTGGTCTAGGTGATAAAGCAGTATGCTGAGCCATCCGGCTCAAAGATCAATCAGGATAAGAGTGAAGTTTTTTGGATGGGAGAGGAAGGCGATGGCTTCGAGCTTCCGGACACATTCCCAGAACCCTGGCAGGAAACTAGAGTTTTTGGCATCAAATTTGGTCAAATTTGATTCTTGCAAATTGGGAAAGCAGGCTACATGATGCCGATGCCAAGGTTGCCAGCTGAAAGGAATGGAAACTCTCTGACAGGGAAAGGATTGACCTGATTAAATTTTACCTGATCCCAGTATTTCTGTATGTTAGCTTTGTGTGTGTTTTGCCAGTGTCTCTCTATGAAAAGATCTACAGCTGTTTCTTCCAGCTGTTGTGGGGGAACAAACTGAACCTCATTAACAGGTCTGTAACCTACCTTCCCATGCAGATGGGTGGCCTAGGTATGGTCAACCCGGTGGTATTCTTTTCTCTGATATTTATGAAACATAATTTTGGTAACATACTGGCAGAGGAACCGCCTGGGCGGGTTGGTATTTTTCAGTCCTGGTTTAAGCCTTTTCTGCGAAGCTGGGAGAATGGGGGGCCAGTGAAAAGTCTGAGGGTCAAACATGGTAAGCTCCCAGCTTACGTTGCCTCGTGCCTAAAAATGCTTCGGCAGTGGTGAGTGACGGCAAGGAAATTAAGTCTCTTCCTAGGAAGGCCCTGGAGAGGAGGGTTTTTGAACCTGCCTTTAGCGCGCCACTAGTCTTGAGGGATTGCCCAGGCCCTGTTATGAGGGAGGGTCTGCATTTGATTAATCTAGAGAGAATCCCTTTAAAGTTTCGGGATTTGGTCTGGCTCTCATTCCATGGCAATCTCTATCTTAAAGGCAACTTAAAGCATTGCTCTTCGGAGAACCGTGGTTGTCCAAGAGTGGAGTGTGGCGGTGTGGAGGAGATGATGGACCATTTCTTGCTTCAGTGCCCCTTCAATATAGAAGTCTATAAGCGGGTGGGTGGGTCTCTGGGCATCCCTTTCCTTTCCAGTTTGAGTTATGCGGGGTGGTCATACAGGTCTTTTGAGTCGCATTGGGGTTTTGATTTTGAAACACTTTTTTTATTTAGCTTAGTAGTCTGTTACTTCACGTGGAATGCACGATGTCAGGTTTCCACTCAGAAAAACGTCCTCCCTGTCGAGGTGGTGGTACACAACATTCTGGGTGAGGTTGGGAAGATTCGGGGTCTTGAGAAGGACAGGTGGCGGCCGGGAGCCTGGACAAAGGCATGGAGGAATGCCAGCTCCCCTACCTGCTGTCTGTCAGTCTCTGGGTGTGTGGCTTTTTTTTTTTGTCCCTTCACGTCCCGTAGATTTTGATAAAATCAGATTATTAGGATCAGATATAATAACATATATCTTGGTTTGTATATTTGGTTCGAATTATGTTTTCTGTTTGTTTTTTTTTATGCTGAAGATACTTTTTTTGTTTCTTTATATATAATTAATTTATTCTGTATATATGCATTATGTTTTTATTTTGTTGTATGTTTGGAAGATTTTTAATAAACAAAAATTTACATTCTAACAACCAGTCACTTCTTTTCCATCTTCATCACATAATGTGGGACTTTCTCAGTTTGAACTATTTATGGACACTATTGAATGTGCATTTGTCACTATTTTGCACTATTGTTTTGTCACAGATAATTAAATTTTTTAACTTTTAAGAAAAAAAAATAATATTCCCCTATGGGTGATCTCTGTACATTACAAGAATTATAACAACCTTTGTTGTAGATTCCTACCTTTTGTTTTCCGGAAAAAATCCATCTGTGTTCCTCTGTGCCCCTGTGGGAAAGTGGGTCTAATGGGAGTGGTTTCATAATTATCAATCAGCTGCTACACTTGCAGGGCACTAATGAGGAAATCTGCTGGGCCTGCATTCCTTTAGACGTGTTCCTATTGGGAGTATCTCTCCAAAAATGACATTTTTGTTGCAGGGGATGCCAAAAATCTGACTTGTATCTAAATGTAGACTTCTTGGAAAATCAGTGAGCCAATCAGGAAATGATGTTTCTGGGGGTGTGGTCAGTATACATTCTGTGTACAGTACAACCCCAGATAGCCATTTTGCATTGCGTTTTCAGAAAATTACAACAGCTGCAGATTGAAAAGAAAATGCCATTTTTAATAACATTCACTTACAGTATGACTCGTGTCGCAATTGTATACGCTATATTATTTTTTCTTTATTTGCTATTTGTTTTCCTCACGAAAGTGGAGTTATTTTAATTTTTTTTGTAATTTGCATATTATTTAAGGGCACAGTTAATTACAAATGTACTGCACTGCTATGGATATATATTACATTCCACCTGTGTAAGTCGAAACCTTGCGTAAGCTCCATGGCAGATGGAGTCAGATCTTACATAGGGTTAATTACTACCTCTCCTCCTTCATGCAATTGACTCCTCAGGTCCAAACACCGCACACTTACACTTTAAAGAAAACCCACCAAAAAATGGACATTTTGAAGGACATGAATTTCCATACTTAAAGAGACTATGAGAGTGGGCGTGGAGTATATGTGACACCATATGGTGGTATCTCTCCCAAAAGACAGGTATGTGTGTGTCCTATCTGGAGAAGAAACAGGATGGGACCTGGGCCAGCTTGGTAGGAACCGCTGTCCAATTCCTTGCAGACCCATGAATCCAAACCATGTGTACGCTCAATGTTGAATGACTTTAAAGCTTACACAGGGTTAATGTCTTCCTCTCCCCCCTCATTCAGTTGGCTTCTTAGGCCCAAGCCCTCCATCCTGGCTGGAAGGAGTAGATGGAGCAATGGTGTGGTGAAGAAGCATTGGAAAAGGTATCAACAGGTCGGGGGTTGAGTGTGTGTTCCTTTACAGCCCATTCAGACTGGCGCGACACGACTTTGGGGGGCGACCTGTGAAGTCGCGGTGCACAGCCTGCACCGCGACTTCGGCGCGACTTGCAGGGACTTCACATAATGGAAGTCTATGCAAGTCGCTCCCAGGTCGCCCCAAAGTAGTACAGGACCCTTTTTCTAAGTCGGAGCGACTTGTGTCGCTCCAATTAGAACGGGTCCTGTGCTACTCAATGGCGAGCGACCAACCGCGACTTGTCAGGCGACTTGGTCGCCTGACAAGTTGCGCTAGTCTGAATGGGCTCTAAAAAGAACCTGTCTTATTAAACTAAATGGGCAAAGTGACTGGCTCTCTTCAGATTGTTATAATATTGCATAAGGCGTCATTTATTGATGCCTACAGATGGTCCTAACCACAGTTGGGTTGGATGGGCCTGAGCAATTCCATTGAAACTCAGTCTAGGACTTCTACTAATGGAGTTAGTACCCGGAAATGACTTGCCCATAAGCAATGTAAAATGTGTGTTTGCTAGTATCCTTGTTTTATTATTCCATTGTTGACTGTTATATAAGCTGTAAGCCTTTTTTTTTTTTATCTGCAAGCTTCCATATCTGCCCTCGGCTTTACCGCACGTTAAGTTTAGCAAACAAAGACCTCCATTTTTTGCAATCAGCCTCCTGTGCCGATACATTCACTGTCTCTATTACAGCTGCACAGCACATCAACTCCAAGCCCATAGGAACATGTATTTTTATCCAAAATCTTACAATAAAAACAATAGTTCAAAGGGCCCCCTTACCGGTAGTTTTATTGTTAATAGCGATGTGAAGTATAGGAATTTGAAAGCATGTTCTAGAAACTTTCTGATGGCCTCTCCAGGAAGGCTTGCTATATGTGTGGGGAGTTTACCAACTCTCTCCAGCCAATCGCAAGGCTAACAGTTTAGAAAATAAAGCAGTTTGAAGGACGGCTTACCTGAGAGCTATTGTGCCTGACCTTTGTTGCTGACCCAGCTACCACCGGACCTGCACTTGGGTTATCCTTATCTGCTCATGACTCCTGTTCATGCTCATGCAGATTACAGCTTGGACCTCCGACCAAAATTCTACTTGTTAACACAGTAACTTACTGCCTGCACATTGCCATCCTCTGATTGTTCCTGACCCTAATTCGGTTTATGATCGCTTTAACCACTTAAGCCCTGGAAGATTTTACCCCCTTCCTGACCAGGTCGATTCGGCACTGCGTGACTTTAACGGACTATTACGCTGTACCTAAACAAATTTGATGTCCTTTTTTTCCCACAAACAGAGCTTTCTTTTGGTGGTATTTGATCACCTGTGCGGTTTTTTGATCATGCGCTATAAACAAAAAAAGAGCGTAAATTTTGCAAAAATAACAATATTTTTCAAATTTTTTTATATGAAATTCCCCAAAAAAAAATTAAAAAATCTACATTTTTTAACATTTTAGGCCAATTTGTTTTCTGCTACCTATGTTTGGTAAAAAAAAATTGCAAAAAACGTATTTTGATTGGTTTGCGCAAAGTTATTGCGTTTACTTACTAAGGGAAAGATTTTTGTCATTTTTGTTGTTTTTTTTTTTAACGCGTAATGGCGGCGATCTGCGATTTTTTTTGCGGGACTGTGACATTGCGACGGACAGATCGGACCCTTGACTGACATTTTTGACACTTTTGGGGTTACCAGTGACATTACTACAGTAATCAGTGCTATACATATGCACTGTTACTGTAAAATGACACTGGCAGTGAAGGGGTTAACTTTTTTTTGAGAGGGAGGGGTTAAGTGTGTCCCTAGGGGCGTGCTTCTAACTGTAATTGGCTGTGGCTTGAGGTGTAAGAACAGTGATCAACGGTCCTACATAGTAGAACCGTATGATCACTATTCTTACACAGGGGAGAATGACAGGCGGCTTGTTTACATTAGCCACCTGCCTTTCTCCCAGTGTAACGGACGATCGCGAGTGCCCGGCGGACATCGGGTCTGCCGGGCACACGCGCGGGGGGGGTTCATGACCGAGCGGGAGCGCACATCCGGCGGCACGCGCTCGCTCCCCAGAGCCTCATAGGCTAGCGACGTACCCATACGTCACTTTGCCTGTGAGGGGCTGACCGCTGCAGTATATGTACTTGCGGCGGTCTGCAAGTGGTTAAGTCGGATCCTCATCTTATTTGATGTGATTTGGATCCGACATTACAGGCAGATTACTCAGGCATTCCCTGAAGTTGCATTGAGGTCAGTATGAAGTCAATAATATGGCCAGATAGGAAGGCGACTAATAGGAATGGGGGGGGAGGGGGAAAGGGAAGGGACATCAAAGAGAGGAAACTTCCAATCCTGGAAGTGGGGATTTTAATGTGCCTTTAAATCAGCAACAATAAAAATTAAAAAGGATAATCCATATTTATTGGAAATTACAAGCAATGAGTATTACATGCAAAAATCTATGTCTTACAATCATATAATTATAACAATGCATGTCTACAATGCATCACATAACCTAAAATTGGGTCATGTGATATGCTGGTAGATCTACACGTTTCTCTCCATAACGGAGCTTCTTCAGGATCCAAAGATACATTTATATCACACACATTCTTGTAATATCACAGCATCTACAATGAGTAATGGTACATATCAATATACATCAAATATAATATATCAGATATATTCATATCAAACAAATTCATGTAGTATCTGCATAGTATTGATTGAGGTCACATTGCTAAAATATTTTTAAATGGACAATAGACTGAAGGACTTATGAATAAATGGTTGCGGAACAAATCATCTGAGTTTCCATTATTTCTTATGGGAAAATTTTCATTGATATACAAGTTCTTTGGATTACAAGCATGTTTCCGTAACAAATTATGCTCCCAATCCAAGGTTTTACTGTACTAACAACATAGAAAGCCATCCACAACTCTGCCCCCCAGCTACATCACCAACCTCTTCTCAAAATATAAGCCAAACTCTTCTCTTTGCTTCTCCCAAGTCCTCGTGCTCTTCAGCTCCCTTGTCATTTCCCATGCTTGCCGGCTTTACGACTTCTCCAGAGCTGTTCTATCCTCTAGAACCCCTTATTCCCAATCCAGTGGCGGCCCATCCATACGGGGCGCAGGGGTGCCGCCCCCCCCTAATCTACAAGCATGGGTGCTGGACGCATGGATTTCAATGGTTTTTGTTTGTTTGAAGCACATGATTAGAGCCTGAGGCTCTAATTGGCTTCAAAAAAGGGTGGGCTCGGGGGGGCAGAGCACTGCATCCCGAGCCCATCTACTTGTGTGAACATAGCTAATTAATATTCTCTATTGACTTCCTGATTCTCCTTCGCCAATCAGGAAGTGGGTCCCGAGATCTGATTGGCCAGTGAGTCTTCCAGCAAATCAGGTCTCAGGACCAACTTCCTGTTCGGCCGGGAGGGGAAGAAACGGCCCCGGAGCGAGGAGCAGCAGCCCTACCATCTGCCTCCTAAGGTAAGGAGGCCTGTGATCACTGTCTTCACATCCGTCTCCCTTCTGGGGGGGGATCGCAGCCTGCACGTCACCCCCCCCCCCCCCCAAAAAAAAAGTTTGAGCACCAGCCGCCACTGTCCCAATCTGTCTGCCTTACTCTGTCCATTTTTAGAAGATTCCTGAAAACCCATATCTTCAGAGAGGCCTATCCTGCACTAACTAATAAGCTGTAATAAACCTTCTCCATCAGCTCATCCCCACACAGTTATTACCAGTGCTTTAAGTGGCCCAAAAGAGGTGCCGGTACTCTATTATAGCTTATACATTTTTTGCCCCCCCCCCCCACCCCACATCAGGGTCCCCACAGAGCACCCCCCCTGGCCTGGCCTGGGACTCCGGAGCAGGGGGACTCACTGGTGGTGACTGGTCTGGCTCTGGATTGGGAAATATTCTTGGGGGGGCAATTGAGGGCGCAGATGTCCAAAATGAGCGTACTGGTACACAAGGCCACACGGAGAGGTGGCGGTATGCTCAAGAGCCATATTTGGAAGTGGTGGTACTGAGTACCAGTGCATACTGGCCCACTTAAAGCACTGGTTATTACCATTTGTAAGATTTAACCCTCACTTTTAGATTGTAAGCTCTAACGCACACGGCCCTCTGATCCCTCTTGTAATAAATTGTGTTGTAATTGATTGTCTCCTTTTATTTTGTAGGAGGGCTGTGCAAACTGGTGGTACTATATACTGTAAATCCTGCATAATAATAATAATTTCCTGTGGTCTCTTGAGTACCGGTACCTTGGGCATAAAGCATAACTAAAAATGCTATAGGTGGTAGCAACGTGTAAGCAGGATGCTGTTGCCCCATGTGACTCTGGCAGCCATCATGGGTCAGCCAGAGCCTATTAAGGTCCTGGGCCCCGGGTTTGGCATGCCTTACGTGAATGAGTAGTGCAGGGAAGGGTACCCTGTCTGCTAGGGACAGTGCTAGTGATAGAGAAAAGCTCCTGAGGAGAAGGGAAAGCATAGGGTCGCATCCAGGGCCAGGGTGGGCAGGAGGGGCGGCTGCCCTGGGCACTGTGGTAACGTGAAGTTTGCGGGCACCACAAGGAAATTGGGGGGAGAGGATTTGTGTTGGGAGGGGTTAATTTGAGGGGGGGGGGTAACAGGAGGTAAGAATTGTTCTAGGAGAGGAAATTGGGGGAGGTGTGCTAGGAGTGGTGATTTTGGGGGAATTTGTGATGAGTGGGGAGATGGGGGAAGAGGATCTGTGCTAGGATGGGGGATTTGGGTGATTTGTGCTAGAAAAGGTAATATGGTGGGAGGGGGGGATTTCTGCTAGTAGGGATTTTCAGCATTTGTGCTAGGAAAGGAAATTGGGCAGGATTAGTGCTAGGGTGGGGGGTTTGGGCGAGGAGAATTTGTGCTAGGATGGGGGATTTGGGTGGTTTGTACTAGAAAAGGTAATATGGTGGGAGGGGGATTTCTGCTAGTAGGGATCATTTGGAGCTTTTGTGCTAGGAAAGGAAATTGGGGGGGATTTGTGCTAGGATGGGGGCAGGGGCGTAACTACAGGGGTTGCAGGGGTTGCAATCGCAACCGGGCCCCATGCTCAAGGGGGCCCATGTGGCTCCCCTGTACACCTGAATAGGAGGGGCGGCGGGGGCAGCATGTAGAGAAATCACTGTCCTCCTTTTTTCCTTTTGTACCTGCAGGAGGAAAATGGAGGAGATTGGTTTCTCTGTACGCTGCCCCCCGCCACTTCTCCTATCCAGTATACTTGTGTTCTGCTGTCTCTGGGCCCCTGTGTTCTCCCCTGCCCCCCCCCCCCTTCAGAATGCTCCCTTCACAATAGAGAACCAGAAAGGGGTCGGTAAATATGTAATTTACAAGCTCCTTCCTTTTCTGAATGGACAGAGTCATAGTCAGTGACATTGTAAAAAAATTAAATAAAATGATAAAAATAATAAAATTAAAATACCAAAAAAAAAAACTACTGACACCAGTGGGTGAACTTCCAGGGTTGCAAAGGTCACACTTGCGACAGGGCCCTGGCATTCCACCACCGTGAGTAGGCCCCAAGATGGCAGGAAGGGGGCCCACTGCAGAACTTGTGAAAGGGTCCCGCTGCGGGACCGTAATAAAGGGCCCGGCAACTAGAGTAAAGGGCGCCAGGGGTCCCTTCATGGTTTCTTGCACCGGGGCCCTGAAGGTTCTAGTTACGCCTCTGGATGGGGGATTTAGGGGAGGGGAATTTGTGCTAGGAGGGGGGATTTGGAGTGGGGGGGAGAGAATTTGTGCTCAGTAGACATTTGTGGTTTGTTTCGTTCTGAATAAATAATCAGACTCTTTTTTCATTATTCTGAGATTCGAATATACAGTACCTGAATACTCAAATTTCAGTGTAAATGAAGTTTACCGAATGCTCCAAATAACGAAACAAAATTCATCCGAATTTCTGATTGAAATTCAAATCGAATCGAATTCCAGTCGCATTCGAAATGTAAACATATTTCTGAAATCAAAGTCTGTGGGTGTTTTATTAGAGTACCATTTGGAAATAATGCTGTTTTTTTTTAAGCCAAAGGTGATTTAAAGAGTCATTGTAATTATTTGATAAAGATTTTTCTTTTGTTTATTCACTTTGCCGCATTCGAATAAAAAAAAAAATAAATAAATCAAAAATTTTCGATTCGACCGATTCAACATGTATCAATTCGAACATTTTGAATAATAAAAAATTGGTACATTTTCAAGAAAATTCGAATCCCGAATACAAACTGAAGGAGTCCACCAAATGTAACTAAACGAAACAACTAGATTAACTAATCTAAAGGAAACAAAACAAATTTTTTCGTCACGCACATGTCTAGTGCTCGGAGGGAAAATTTTATGGGGTAGAGGATTTGTGCTAGGAAGGGTGAAGGGTGAAGGGGGGGGGGGGGAATTGTGCTGGTAGCATATGTATACTGAACAAAATTATAAAAGCAACACTTTTGTTTTTGCCCCCATTTTTCATGAGCTGAACTCAAAGATCTAAGACTTTTTCTATGTACACAAAAGGCCGATTTCTCTCAAATATTATTCACAAATCTGTCTAAATCTGTGTGGCCCCTTTCACATATACGGACCATTTGTCCATTTTTCATCCATCCGTTGATGGATGAAAAACGGATATCAATGCATCTCTGTGGAAAAATAGACGACAACGGATGATCATTCGTTTACATCAGGCATGTCCAACCTGCGGCCCAAGGGCCGCATGCGGCCCGGAACCGCAGGCAATGCGGCCCACTGCCCCCTGACAAATTTTATTTTTTAGCTGGGGAGGAAGGAAGTTAACCACTTAAGCCCCGGAGGATTTTCCTGCTAAACGACCAGGGGGGTATTTTGCGATTCGGCACTGCGTGACTTTAACAGACAATTGCGCGGTCGTGCGACGCTGTATCTAAACGAATTTGGCGTCCTTTTTTTCCCACAAACAGAGCTTTCTTTTGGTGGTATTTGATCACCCGTGCGATTTTTACTTTTTGCGCTATAAACAAAAAAAGAGCATACATTTTTCAAAAATAACAATATTTTTCACATTTTTTTATATGAAATTCCCCAAAAAAAAATGTAAAAATCAAAATTTTTTAAAATTTTCGGCCAATTTGTTTTATGCTACCTATGTTTGGTAAAAAAAATTGCAAAAAGCGTATTTTGATTGGTTTGCCCAAAAGTTATCGCGTTTACTAGCAAAGGGAAAGATTTCTGTCATTTTTGGTGTTTTTTTTTTTAACGTGTAATGGCGGCGATCTGCAATTTTTTTTGCGGTACTGCGACATTGGGGCGGACAGATCGGACCCTTGACTGACATTTTTGACACTTTTGGGGTTACCAGTGACATTTCTACAGTAATCAGTGCTATATATATGCACTGTTACTGTAAAAATACACTGGTAGTGAAGGGGTTAACTTTATTTGGGAGGGAGGGGCTGTGTGTGTCCCTAGGGGCGTGCTTTCTACTGTGATTGGCTGTGGCTTGAGCTGTAAGGACACTGATCAACGGATCTACATAGTAGATCTATGTGATCAGTGTTTTTACAGCGAGGAGAATGACAGGTGGCTTGTTTACACAAGCTGCCTGACATTCTCCCTCTCCCCCGCCGATCGCCGAGTGACCGGCGGACATCGGGTCCGCTGGTCACACGCGCGGGGGGGTCCGTGACCGCGCGGGAGCGCGCCTCCGCGGGCGCGCGCTCGCTCCCCAGAGCCTCACAGGCGAGCGACGTAGACCTACGTCACTCTGCCTGTGAGGGGCTGACTGCCGCAGTAAATATACTGTGAGAAGTCGGCAAGCGGTTAAGTTGGGGGCACAGCCACAGCGGGTTCCAACTAACTGTAGGCAGAGGCTGCCTCAGAGGGGAGGGGGAGCGCTGTGCGAGAAGGACGTGGCGCTGTTTTATTACTTATATACCTTAACTATAGTATATATTTTATATGCGGCCCGAGAAAATTTCTCTACACTCAATGTGGCCCAGAGAAGCCTAAGGCTCCGTTCACATGTCAGCATTTTGGATCGCGGGCAGAACCGCCGCGGTTCCGCCCGCGATCCGGAGATTTATTGCAAATCGCGGGACGCCTAGCGTTGCCCGTTGATTTGCAATAGCCCCCCAAACGCCGAGCGATGTTGCCGCGATTTCCGCCTGCCGAATCGCGGCAACATCGCGCAAACAAAATCGCGGGACTCAATACGCTCTAAAGAAGCTCTTGTATTTGTAAACGGACAAACGGTCCATTTTTCATCTGTTTTTGCATTGGTAGAGGATGTTAAAAAACGGATGAAAAAAACGGATGGAAAACTGATAGATTTTGACGTGACTGAACTGATGAACTGAACGGACCGTATGTGTGAAAGGGGCCTAAAATGTGGAGTTTTATCACACAGCACAATGCCACAGGTGTCGCAAGTTTTGAGGGAGCGTGCAATTGGCATGCTGACTGCAGGAATGCCCACCAGAGCTGTTGCCCGTGAATTGAATGTTCATTTCTCTACCATAAGCCGTCTCCAAAGGCGTTTCAGAGAATTTGGCAGTACATTCAACCGGCCTTACAACCAGGGCCGGCCTTTGGGGTGTGCGAGCTGTGCGGCCGCACAGGGTGCCATGGGCAAAAAGGGGCGCCGTGTGGCCATTGCAGCTCGTACATGATCAGGCCGCACAGTGGGAGGTAAGCGGCGACCGCGGCATGGAGAGGGTTAACACAGGCCACGGCCGCCGCTTACCTCCCGCTGTGCGGCTGTGCCTGTGTCTTCTATAGCTGCAGGGCTGAGCTGTGTATCACACACAACTCAGCCTCCGATCCGCCGCCAGTGCCCGCCACTGACAGATCCCCTCCTCTCCAGGCCAGGGACGCCAGAGGAGAGATCGTCGGCTCCCCCTCCTCCCGCCCCTTCTCCTCCTCCTCCCTCCCTTTCTTCTCATGGTAAGCCTCCATACTAAGGTAAGTAAGCTCTCTCCTGCATCAAATGTAAGGGGGGGGGGCTCTGTGTGGGGGGTCTCTGATGTAAAGGGGGCTTTGTTTGGGGGGTCTTTGGTGTGGGGGGTCTCTGATGTAGGGGGGCTCTGTGTGGGGGTCTCTGATGTAAGTGGGGCCTCTGTGCAGGGTTTCTGTTGTAAGGGGGCTCTGTTGGGGGGTTTCTGTTGTAAGGGGGGCTCCGTTGGGGGTCTCTGATGTAAGGGGGGTCTCTAATGTAAGGGGGGCCAAGTTTGTAGTGATCATAAAAAAGAAAAGTCAAATGAAGTGCAAAAAAAGTGCAAGAAAAAAATGTGCCGGGCGCTGGTGGGGGCGCAACAGGATCAGCTCGCACAGGGCGCTTGAACACCTAAGGCCGGCCCTGCTCACAACCGCAGACCACGTGGGAGTTTTGGGGGACCGGTCCGGTGATAAGAAGATAACAGTATACAGGGCTGTCTTTAACACAGGGCAAAAGGTCCAGTCATTGTTGTGGGGCCCAAAGCAGCTGCCCCTTGAGCCTCCAAATAGTTGATAAGTGGATTCAAGAGGGCCCAAGAAAATTTTTGCCCAGGGTCTAATCAATATTAAAGACGGCCCTGAGTCAGTATATATAATATTTTCTAAGTTTTATATTTAATTAAAATAATGGATGTGGGGGCCTTTCGGTGGGCCAATTTTTTTTTTTTTTGGGGGGGGGCAGCATTTTATTCTTGGACCCAGGCAGCACAATGTCTTGGGCCAGCCCTGGTTGTACCTAAGACACATTGCATGGCATCTCTAATGCTCCAAGAGATTTTTTGTTCTCTTTACCAAACCTATCGCAAAACAGAATACTGGAACACGTTTTTCTATCTCTCCTTGCCAGGATTAATGGGTATTAGTTGCATATAAGTGCATTGGCAGTGTCTCACAACAAAGAATAATTAAGGAATCTAATGACTTGGTGTGAAGTGTTAGTCCTCACTGCATTACAGCTGTTAATTGCTTTGAAATAGAAAACTGTAAAGGAAAAAAAAAAAAAAGATTAGCGTTGATAAAGGAGACTGTAAGCTTAAAAAAGTCGCCGGCCCTGCCATACGGATACAGTAGAGGTGTGCAAAATTTTAAAAGTCTACCAGCACCTTGCCCAGTCTCTGCCATGGCCCACCCTACTGGTCTAATTACCTGTGGCTTGTTTCTTTTTATTTATTTAAAAAATATATATATATAATGAGAAACAAAAATATATAATGTTTGGGGGCTTCTAAGTTTTCTAGCAAAAAAAAAACTGATTTTAACCACTTTCAAATCGGAGGATTTGGCTGCTCAATGACCAGGCCCTATTTTGCGATTCGGCACTGCGTGACTTTAACGGACAATTGTGCGGTCGTGCGACAGTGTACCCAAACGAAATTGACGTCCTTATTCCCACAAATAGAGCTTTCTTTTGGTGGTATTTGATCAACTGTGCGATTTTTATTTTTTGCGCTATAAACAAAAAAAGAGCGAAAATTTTGAAAAAAATAAAAAAACAGTATTTTTTACTTTCTGCTATAAAACACATTTAATAAAAAAAAATTAAAAATCTAATTTTTCACATTCTTTTATATGAAATTCTCAAAAAAAAAAATGTAAAAATCTAAATTTTTTAACATTTTAGGCCAATTTGTTATCTGCTACATATGTTTGGTAAAAAAATAAATAAATCACAATAAGCGTATTTTGATTGGTTCGCGCAAAAGTTATTGCGTTTACTAACTACAGGAAAGATTTATGTCATTTTTATTGGGTTTTTTTTGTTTTTACTAGTAATGGCGGCGATCTGCAATTTTTTGCGGGACTGCGACATTGCGGAGGACAGATCGGACCCCTAACTGACATTTTTGACACTTTTGGGGGGACCAGTGACATTACTACAGTAATCAGGGCTAAAAAATATGTACTGTTACTGTAATAATGACACTGGCAGGGAAGGGGTTAACAGTATTGGTGACCAAGGGGTTAAATGTGACCCTAGGGGAGTGATTCTAACTGTGGGGGGGCGTGGCTTGTGAAGTCATCACATGCGATCCTATATAGCAGGATCGCATAGCCTCTGTGATCACTTCAGGGAAAATGACAGACGGCTGTGTTTACATCAGTCATCTCCTGTCCTTCTCTCTCAGCTGCGGGAGATCGCGAGTGGCCAGCGACCATCGGAGCCTGTCACACACATTAGCTTCCCCGCTGACGAGCGGGGGCGGGAGCATGCGCGATCGCCCCGTAGCTCCTCCCAGGCGTGTGCCGTACATGTACGGGACTTTGCCTGGGAGAGCCAGACTGCGCCGTACATCTGCGGCGTGCGGTCGGCAAGTGGTTAACTTGTAAACAACAAGTGTCAGAAAAAGGCCCGGTCCAGAAGTGGTTAATGACACCCCCCAGACCATGGGAGGAGCCGGCTCAATCGCTGCCGGCCTCTAGCGATCTTTGGGGAAACTGACAGGAGAGCCACCTGCCTATGTAAACAAGGCAGGCGGCTCTCCTGTCAGACAGGCACAGTGAGATTGTGTGTCTCAGCTAAGCTGAATCACTGATCTCTGTGTACCTGTCACAGAGCCCTCCACCCACAGTTAGTAAGCACATTTAGGCTCACACTTAACCCCTTTGATCACCCCCAGTATTAACCCCTTTCCTGCCAGTGTCACTTATACAGTAACAGTGTAAATTATTTAGCACTGATTACTGTAGTAACGTCACTGGTCCCCAAAAAGTGTCAAAATTGTCAGTTAGGGGTCCGATCTGTCCGCCGCAATGTCGCAGTCCTGCTAAAAGTCGCTGATTGCCGCCATTACTAATAAAAACAAAAAAAATAAATAAATAAGTCCAAAAATGTACCCCTTAATTTGTAAATGCTAAAACTTTTGTGCAAACCAATTAACCACTTTAATACCGGGCACTTTCCTCCCTTCCTGCCCAGGCCAATTTTCAGCTTTTAGCGCTGTTGCATTTTGAATGACAATTGCGCGGTCATGCAACACTGTACCTACACCAAATTTATGTCATTTTCCCCCCACAAATAGAGCTTTCTTTTGGTGGTATTTGATCACCTCTGGGTTTTTTCCTTTTTGCTAAACAAATAAAAAAAGACCGAAATGTTTGAAAAAAAAAAAATTGTTTTTGTTTATGTTATACAATTTTGTAAATAAATACATTTTTTCCTGCACTGATGAGCACTGATGAGACTGCACTGACAGGCACTGATGAGGAGGCAATGATGGGGTGGCACTGATATGTGGCACTGATAGGTAGCACAGATATGCAGCATTGGTGGGCACTGATAGGTGTCACTGCTAGGCACTGATAGGCGGCATTGATGGGCACTGATAGGTGGCACTGATGGGCACTCATAGGTCGCACTGATGGGCACTTATGGGCACTGATAGGCGGCACTGGTGGGCACTGATAGGCACTGATGGGCGGCACTGATGGGCACTGGCGGGCGACACTGATGGGCACTGATAGGCGGCACTGGAGGGCAATAATGGGCACTTCTGGGCGACACTGAAATCTGGCAATTATGGACACTTGTGGGCAGCACTGATAGAAAGGGCACTGGTGGGCAGCACTGATGGGGAGGGCAATGGGGGGCTCCCTGAGCCCTGATTGCCATCCCTGGTGGCCATAGTGGGCATCCCTGGGGTCATAGTGGGCATCCCTGTTGTCATAGTGGGCATCCCTGGTGGTTCTAGTGGCATCCCCCCCCCCCGAGGGTCTGCACTGGTAATCAATGATCTGATTACCAGTGCCGACCTCCCCCCCTGTCAGGGGAGCCGCCGATCGGCGCTCCTTTACTCGTGCCTGTCAGGCATGAATTAAGGAAAGCCGATCAACGGCTGTTCCTGTTTACTATGTGACCAGCCGTGATTGGACACGGCTGATCACATGGTAAAGAGCCTACGTCAGTAGTCTCTTTACCGAGATCGGAGATGCAGGGTGTCAAGCTGACACCTCGCATCACCGATCGCCGCTCTGCGCGCCCCCGGGGGGCGCCCAGAGCTGTATTATCCTGCCGCTGTCATATGACGTCCGGTCAGGATAATACAACCACATTCCCGCCGTCATTTTGTAATAGGGCGGGCGGGAAGTGGTTAAAATACGCTTTTTGGGATTTTTTTTTTTTTTTACCAAAAATATGTATCAGAATACAAATTGGTCTAAACTGATAAAAAAAAAATTATTTTTTACATTTTTTTTATTGGGAATGTTTTATAGAAGAAAGTAAAAAATATTGTGTTTTTTTTTTTTTTTTCAAAATTTTCACTCCTTGTTGGTTTATAGCGCAAAATCTAAAAACCGCAGAGGTAAACAAATACCACCAAAAGAAAGCTTTATTTGTGGGGACACGCAAACCAATCAATATACACGTATTGGGATTTTTTGGGGGATACGTAGCAGAATACAAACTAGCCTAAAATGATGAAAAAAAAAATCTTTTTAATTTTTTTTTATTAAATGTGTTTTATAGCAGAAAGCAAAAAATATTGTTTTTTTTTTTTTTTTTTTCAGAATCGTCGTTCTTTTTTTGTTTATAGCGCAAAATCTAAAAACCGCAGAGGTGATCAAATACCACCAAAAGAAAGCTTTATTTGTGGGGGGAAAAAAGGACATCAATTGTATTTGTGTACAGCGGGACACGACCGCGTGATTGTTAGTCAAAATAACGCAGTAACGAATCGCAAAAAATGGCCTGGTCATTAAGGGGGCAAATCCTTTCGGTCCAGAAGTGGTTAAGGGGGGGGGGGTAAAACCTTCCTGGGCTGAAGTGGTTAAGTATTGCCTTGGACCCGTGCTTTGTTTTCCCGTCACCCCATAGTACAGATGTTTCCGCGCTGTAAATATGTGTAGTTTAGCCATATTCTGTCTTGTAGCCAAAAAAAAAAGGAACCGTGGTAGATGCCTGCCAAGCACAGGCCCTTGTGACAGAAGGCTGCAAAAGACATCATGAGCCCCGGGAAGGAGGCAGCGCAAGCTGCTGATTATACGCTGTGTATGTAAAACACACTAAATTGGGGACTGTCTCCTCCGCTGACAAGAACGACTAATTTCGCTCTGTCAATCACACATGCCCATTAGATGACTAACTCAGCTCCCACACATGACGTGTAGGCAGTGAATGCTCTCATCATTCCATGCCGCCGCCGCTCAGAACACATCCCATCCTCTTATTTACCTACTTGCTGATAAAAATACCCGGCTTATGTCATGCCCGGCTCCGCCGTTATGTCAGGAGGTTCTGGGATGCTCTTTATACCAGGGCAGGTGTTGGTATGTGAGCAAGGGCCGGACACGGTGCCCATCGCACCCCACAAACTTCCCAGAGAGCTGTGAGATCCTAGAGAGCGCTATAGGTGACCGCAGCTGTTCCCGGGGGGAAGGAGAGCCAAGTTTCACACCCAGAATCAAATGCTTATAAAAAATACCCGGCTTATGTCATGCCTGGCTCCGCCGTTATGTCAGGAGGTTCTGGGATGCTCTTTACACCAGGGCAGGTGGCATGTGAGCAAGGGCCGGACATGGTGCCCATCGCACCCCGCAAACTTCCCGGACAGCTGTGAGATCCTAGAGAGCGGTATAGATAGCCGCAGCTGTTCCCGGGGGGACAGAGAGCCAAGTTTCACACCCAGAATCAAATGCTTATAAAAATACCCGGCTTATGTCACGCCCGGCTCCGCCGTTATGTCAGGAGGTTCTGGGATGCTCTTTACACCAGGGCAGGTGTTGGTATGTGAGCAAGGGCCGGACACGGTGCCCATCGCACCCCACAAACTTCCCAGAGAGCTGTGAGATCCTAGAGAGCGGTATAGATGGCCGCAGCTGTTCCCGGGGGGACGGAGAGACAAGTTTCACACCCAGAATCAAATGCTTATAAAAAATACCCGGCTTATGTCACGCCCGGCTCCGCCGTTATGTCAGGAGGTTCTGGGATGCTCTTTACACCAGGGCAGGTGGTATGTGAGCAAGGGCCGGACACGGTGCCCATTGCACCCCGCAAACTTCCCGGATAGCTGTGAGATCCTAGAGAGCGCTATAGGTGACCACAGCTGTTCCCAGAGGGGACAGAGAGCCAAGTTTCACACCCAGAATCAAATGCTTAACCGCTTCGCCTATCGGGCACTTTACACCCCCCTTCCTGCCCAGGCCGATTCTCAGCTTTCAGCGCTGTCGCACTTTGAATGACAATTGCGCGGTCATGCAGCGCTGTACCCAAATTACATTTTTATCATTTTTTTCAAGCAAATAGAGATTTCTTTTGGTGGTGTTTAATTACTACTGGGGTTTTTATTTTTTGCTAAACAAACAAAAAAAGCAAATTTTGAAAAAAAAACAACATTTTTTAGTTTGTAATAAAATTTTGCAAACAGGTAATTTGTCTCCTTCATTGATGTGCGCTGATGAGGCGGCACTAATGGGCTCTGATAGGCACTGATAGGCTGCACTGATGGGCACTGATAGGTGGCACTGATGGGCCCTGATAGGCACTGATAGGCTGCACTGATGGGCATTGATAGGCGGTACTGATGGGCGCTGATAAGCGGCACTGTAAGGCTGCACTGATGGGCACTGATAGGCTGCACTGATGGGCGCTGATAGGTGGCACTGTAAGGCTGCACTAATGGGCACTGATAGGCTGCACTGATGGGCACTGATAGGTGGCACTGATAAGGTGACACTGATAAGGCAGCACTTATGGGCACTGATAGGTGGCACTAATGGGTGGCACCGTTTTGCACAGATGGGCAGCACTGAGGGGCACTGATAGGTGGCACTGACAGGTGGTACTGATAGGTGGCACTCATGGGCACTGATTGGCACTAACAGGTGGCACTGATGGGCACTGATAGACTCTGGTAGGTGACAGCACTGATGATGGGGCACTGGTAGGCATTGTTAAGTAGCACTGGTGGTCACTGATAGGTGGCACTGGTAGGGACAGCTGCTCTTCCTCTTTGGGACCGATGTCCCTCTGACAGTAGCCTGCGATCTGCTTTTTTTTTCTCCTCGTGCTGACAGCCACGTGCAGGTATGGATAACATGTTTGTTATTTTTCTTTTTTTTTTTTTTTTCTAAAACAAGATTTTACAATCACTTTAATGGCATCCCAGTCTTAGTCCGTAGGTTTCAATATTGAGTTGGCCCACCCTTTGCAGCTATAAAAGCTTCAACTCTTCTGGGAAGGCTGTCCACAAGGTTTAGGAGTGTCTATGGGAAGAAGAAGCGTATTTGTGAGGTCAGGCACTGATGTTGGATGAGAAGCCCTGGCTCGCAGTCTGCGTTTTAATTCACCCCAAAGGTGTTCTATTGGGTTGAGGTCAGGACTCTACAGGCCAGTCAAGTTCCTCCACCACAAACTTGCTCATCCATGTCTTTATGGACCTTGCTTTGCAGGGCTGGTGCAAGGATTTTTCACACCCTAGGTGAAACCTAATTTTGTCGCCCCCCTGGATCCATACTGTATATGGGTGGGGGGTGGAGATTTTTGCATTGCCTCTCTACCTATTTCTTCAGCCATGGTCCGCAGGCCTGCACCTGTACCTCTGGACCCATCCTGAAGACAAATACAGGCGGCACTGGTTCACTTCATGCCAGCCATGGTCCGCAGGTAAATGGACAAGCTAGGATAGTATGCGGACAGCCTAGGGTAATATACAGTAGAGTAGTATACGGACAGGCTAGGGTAGTATATGGACAGGCGAGGGTAGTATACGGACAGCCCAGGGTGTTATACAGACAGGCTAGGGTAGTATACGGACAGGCTGGGGTAGTATATGGACAGCCCAGGGTGGTATACGGACAGGCTAGGGTAGTATACGGACAGGCTAGGGTAGTATATAGACAGGCTTGGCATTATTTCTCAACTCCAGTCCTCAAGTACCCCCAACAGGTCATGTTTTTAGGATTTCCCTCAGATGAAACAGCTGTAGTAATTACTAAGGCAGAGAACCTGATCAAATCACCTGTGCATAATAGGGTGGTATACGGACAAGCTAGGGTAGTATATTGACAGACAAGTTTAGTATATACAGTATCTCACAAAAGTGAGTGCACCCCTCGTATTTTTGTAAATATTTTATTCTATTTTTCATGTGACAACACTGAAGAAATGACACTTTGCTACAATGTAAAGTAGTGAGTGTACAGCTTGTTATATAGTTACATAGTAGGTGAGGTTGAATAAAGAAAATAGTCCATCCAGTTCAACCTGTGTAGGTGTGTGTGGCTGAATGTTCTGATCCTTGAGATGTACGTCTAAGAGTCTTTTGAAAGCCACCATACTACCCGCAGAAACCACCTCTTGTGGTAGAGAATTCCACAATCTTGTAGCCCTAACGGTAAAGAACCCCCCACGTTGCCTGAGGTTAAAACGCTTCTCCTCTAATCGCATTGTATGCCCCCGAGTCCTCATGCAATCCCTTCGACTGAATAGCTGTTTTTCTATGCCGAGATCACCATTGAGATATTTATAAATTGCTATCATGTCCCTTCTCAGGCGTCTCTAGAATAAAGAATAGCGATTGCAGACGCTCTTCATAATTAATGCCCTCCAATCCCCTAATCAGTTTAGTTGCCCTTCTCTGGACTCTCTCCAGCTCCAACACATCCCTCCTGAGGACTGGCGACCAGAACTGGACAGAATACTTGTATAACAGTGTAAATTTGCTGTCCCCTCAAAATAACTCAACGCACAGCCATTAATGTCTAAACTGCTGGCAACAAAAGTGAGTACACCCCTAAGTGACAATGTCCAAATTGGGCCCAATAGCCATTTCCCCTCCCCGGTGTCATGTGACTCATTAGTGTTACAAGGTCTCAGGTGTGAATGGGGAGCAGGTGTGTTAAATTTGGTGTTATCGCTCTCACTCTCTCATACTGGTCACTGGAAGTTCAACATGGCACCTCATGGCAAAGAATTCTCTGAGGATCTGAAAAACAGAATTGTTGCTCTACATAAAGATGGCCTAGACTATAAGAAGATTGCCAAGACCCTGAAACTGAGCTGCAGCACAGTGGCCAAGACCATACAGCGGTTTAAAAGGACAGGTTCCACTCAGAACAGGCCTTGCCTTGGTCAACCAAAGAAGCTGAGTACACGTGCTCAGCGTCATATCCAGAGGTTAGCACAGGGATAGCAGAGGCGAGTACAAACCAGAGGCCCATGGTGCAGCGACCCGGCCCCGCTCCCACTCTCCCTCCTCCTGTCCTTCCCCTGACCCTCATTCCAGGCTGAAGCTCTGCTCCCGGTACTCTCTACACACCGGCTGAATCCCGGTTCCCAACCTGGCTAGTGGGGGGGGGGGGAGCTGGGACAGCTTGGATGAGGCTGGCCGGGGATGAAAGTCTCCAGTGGGGCATGGAACTGGTCTCTGCTCAGACACAGTTTACACCACCCATGCTAGGAGGGAGGCCTGCACGCTGTCCTTATCTTCAACCTGCACTCAGTAGGTCAGCGGCAGCAACTTTTTACTTCTCTTCACCAGGAATCCTTTACAGGCGGTCCCCGGGTTATAAACAAGATAGGGTCTGTAGGTTTGTTCTTAGGTTGAATTTGTTTGTACGTCGGAACGGGAACGGGTAAATTTTTTAAGTTAAGTTCCAGCCAAAATAATAATTTGTATGTTTTTTGGATAGCATAGGGAATGGTTAACATCCCTGTACCATTTGTTTTGCTTTCTGTACCCCTGTTCAGAAGATCTCACCTCACTTTCCGTCCCAATGATAACTGTATTATGAAAATGTTGGGTTGTTGTGGAAACAAGGATTAGTGATAAAGCACACCTTTTTCCCATGAGAACTCTTACAGGAGTGAATTTCCCTTCCTAGGGGGAGATTTCTCCTCACTTCCTGTTGTCTCCCTTTGTTTGTAAGTTGGAGTCATTTGTAAGTCGGATGTTTGTAACCCGGGGACCGCCTGTACTTTAGTAGGCATGTCTGTAGCAGAAGCGGTGCAGCCTTTTTACAGGGCATCAAAGTGGCCCAGGGGGCATTTGCCCTCCTGCCCCCTGGCCCAGTCCTCCCCTGCGTGGTGGATTGATGGGAGTAGTAGTTTACAAAAGGAAAATAACATTGTTTGATCTAACAGTTTCAATCGCATATCGAGTAAACAAGGTTACTGACTTTCTGGTAAGATCAACAGGTATTTTTGCTGAAAACGTTCTTGAAAAAATCAGACACGAGATGGGTAAGCTGTAATATATACAGTGTATATATATATATATATATGTTTAGATACACTTTTAGCTCAAGTTAACCTCAGGCTGCTAAATTTGTAAAGTGATGGAAAATTTTAGTTACAATGAAAGGTTAGAGAAACTGGGTGTGTTGTGTTTAGCCTGAAAAAAAGACATTCTAATTACCATGGGTGTGTGTATATATATATATATATATATATATATATATATATATACATACACTATGTTACCAAAAGTATTGGGACACCTGCCTTTACACACACATGAACTTTAATGGCATCCCAGTCTTAGTCCGTAGGGTTCAATATGGAGTTGGCCCACCCTTTGCAGCTATAACAGCTTCAACTCGTCTGGGAAGGCTGTCCACAAGGTTTAGGAGTGTTTCTATAGTTTGACCATTCTTTCAGAAGCACATTTGTGAGGTCAGGCACTTATGTGGACGAGAAGACCTGGTTCGCAGTCTCCGCTCTAATTTATCCCAAAGGTGTTCTATCAGGTTGAGGTCAGGACTCTGTGCAGGCCAGTCAAGTTCCTCCACCCCAAACTTGCTCAGCCATGTTTTTAAGGACCTTGCTTTGTGCACCGGTGCAGTCATGTTGGAACAGGAAGGGGCCATCCCCAAACTGTTCCCACAAAATTTGGAGCATGAAACTGTCCAAAATGTCTTGGTATGCTGACGCCTTAAGAGTTTCCTTTACTGGAACTAAAGGGCCAAGCCCAACCTCTAAAAAACAATTCAACACCATAATCCCCTCTCCACCAAATGGTTTGGACCAGTGCACAAAGCAAGGTCCATAAAGTCATGGATGAGCGAGTTTGGGGTGGAGGAACTTGACTGGCCTGCACAGAGTCCTGACCTCCTGAAGTCCCACCCAAAATCCATTCTAGACTATTATCTGAGTATGCAGCCTGGAAGGCCAGGAAAGGATGGTGGATGAGCGTGTGCACTCCCTCCTGACTCATACCAGGCCACATGCCCTCAACATGGGGGGGAACCTTGCCAGTGGGAACCCTGGCAAAGTACCTTGTTCCCACGTTAATGAGGACAAGGACCTCTCTCCCACAACAGTGCACTCCCTCCTGAGCCATACCAGGCCACATGTCCTCAACATGGGGGGGGGGGGGGTATCTTGCCAGTGGGGACCCCATGGCAATGTGCTTTGTTCCCATGTTAATGAGGACGAGGGCATCTCTCCCACAACAGTGCACTCCCTCCTGAACCATACCAGGCCACATGTCCCCAACATGGGGGGGGTACCTTGCCAGTGGGGACCCCCATGGCAAAGTACTTTTGTTCCCATGTTAATGAGGACAAGGGCCTCTCTCCCACAACACTGGCCCGGTGGTTGTGGGGTCTGAGGGTGGGGGGGCTTAGAGGAATCGCTTGGACAAACGCCTGAATATGCAAAGTTTAGACTGAACTTTCAGCACATCCCCATTCAGGAAGGAAAGTGAAGAGAAAACCAACCTGATAAGTTCTGAGTGTCAATAAGGACAGAGGGGAAGTCTTCCAATGAGGACAACTTTGGAGAGAAATCTGCACAATGGGATATAGAAAGGAAAAAAATCACTGGATCGTATCTGTCCCACTGTCCCTGACACCTGTTAGCATTACCATAGAGTCAAGGGGACTATGACCCATATTTGGTGGGAATGTCCTCCCATTATTATACACTGCCTGGCCAAATAAAATAGTTGCCACCTAGAATTAACTAAGCAACTAACTAAACTAAGCATACAGTAACTCTCCTATTGGATAGTTACTGCATGTGCCCAAAGAATGAGGCCAGCTGACTACCTGAATATACTGAATGACCAGGTTATTCCATCAATGGGTTTTTTCTTCCCTGATGGCACGGATATATTCCAAGATGACAATGCCAGGATTCATTGGGCTCAAATTGTGAAAGAATGGCTCATTGGGCATGAGATATCATTTTCACACATGGATTGGCCACCAGAGTCCAGAACTTAACCCCATTGAGAATCTTTGGGATGTGCTGGAGAAGGTTTAGCGCAGTTCTCCGACTCTCCCATCATCAATACAAGATCTTGGTGAAAAATGAATGCAGCACTGGACGGAAATAAATCTTGTGACATTGCAGAAGCTTATCGAAACAATGCCACAGCGAATGCATGCCGTAATCAAAGCCAACGAAATATTAGAGTATGTGTATTAATATTATTATTTTGGGCAATGATCGTTAATTTGTGCAACAAGTTAACGGGGACCAAAGTTGATAATACGCCCACAGTAGTATTACTCTCTATCATTCCGGGCCCTATTTAATTAGCTAAAAAATATGTTTTAAGACATTTCCTCTCAGTAGGAAGAGCTGTAATTCCTGGATATTGGAGACCTACCATCAATGGTGGAATGGGTGGTGGAATTAGATGCCACCTGTGATCTATTTTCTGTCACGGGAAAATTATAAAACAGAACAGTGATTAAATTTATGGACCCCCATGGCTCTCCCTTGCTTCTCTCCAGAGTTCAGGACCTGGGTTACTGATTGAAAAAAGTAATAGCATGGTTCCATGATGGAGGCATCTCTTTTTTCTCCCCCCCCCCCCCCTTTTTGTATAAGTGTTTTTCTTGTTCCTTTTTTCATTTTTTTTTTTTTCATTTTTCATTTTAATTTTTATTTATATATATATATATGTTGTTTATTTTGATAAATATAAACTTTGTCTAGAAGTCTAAAACATTCATTTTTTTTTCATTTCTCCTTGTGCAGGGTGACTGGCCTGCTCTCCGCCCCTAATGTATTTTCTGCAGGAAGCTTGTAGTGGGTGGGGCCTGCTGGGCCCCTCCCACTGCTCTGCTCTTTGCACAGGCTATGCACAGCACAGTGACAGGTAATATCTTGGAAAATGGGGATTTTTATCCTTTGCGGCTATTAGGGCAGTATAATAAACCTCTTGGAGCTGGCGCCTCCAGGCCCTTTAAGGGGCTTAGGATGCCGGGAGGTGAAGCGCGGTTTATGATCATGTGACCACCGTGATTGGCTGTCACAGGGGTCACATGATTGCAGAGATGTATAGTAACTAAGTAGAACTACTTCACTACTGTACTTAAGTACGGAAAGGCGGTATCTGTACTTTCCTGGAGTAGAATTTTTTTCTCCTACTTCCACTTTTACTTCACTACATTTTTTCAATGATTTCAATACTTCTACTCCGGTATTTTTTTTTGTGCTGCATAGTTACTCGTTACTATTATAAAAATTACCACTGCCAGAACAGTAGATGGCAGGTTTCATGAAGCTCAAACCATGTGTATTATCAGCGCATACGAAAATAATTGCTACTGTATGCATAAATAAAAGCTGCATTTGAAATAATAAAAAACAATATGATGTTCAAACTTTTGACTTCTTTCTTTAATAACTACATAACACAGTACTTGTACTTTTACTTTCAGTACTTGAGTAGCAATTTTTTTTCAAAACTACTGGTACTTTTACTTTCAGTACTTGAGTGCAAAATTTAAAAAAAAACTACTTGCAATAATTACTGTAAGTACAAAAAATGTTGAATACTTTAGTACTTCTACTCAAGTCACTTTTTGATCGAGCACTTGTATTTTTACTCAAGTCACTTTTTGATCGAGCACTTGTACTTTTACTCAAGTCACTTTTTGATCGTGCACTTCCACTTCTACTCAAGTCACTTTTTGATCGAGCACTTGTGCTTTTACTCAAGTATGGGTTTCGAGTACTTTATACAACTCTGCATGATTGTAAAGCTCCCAATCGCTACTTGCTTTCTGTTAGCTACCGGTAACTGTGACGGGAGCGTGCAGCACGCGCGCTCTCGGCACAGCTGTATTTACACTAATGAGCGCAAATATGTGGCCGCTCGCACCAAGGCCCACCTTCCGAGAGGCCACATATTTGAGTGTGGCTGGCGCCATAGGGGTTAAATAAAAATTTGTGTGCCTGGGGTTCAACTAGCTCAGATTCAGGGTTGGGCAGAAAATTCAGAATGGTCGTGAAAGATTGATGATTATTATTATCAATACGTTTTTCACGTTTCTGATCAGACCCCATAACTGCATCGCCTCTCTTTCCAGGTTTCGAAGGACGGTGTGGAGGCTGTGACTGGCGTTGACAAAGAATCATTTCGGATATGGGGTTGTCATAAAGATTCTCTTATCTTATTCATGGTAAGTAAATGTGTTTTCTTTAACCACTTACGGAAGGATTTGCCCCCTTAATGACCAGGCCATTTTTTGCGATTCGCCACTGCGTTATTTTAACGGACAATTGCGCGGACGTGTAACACTGTACCCAAATAAAATTGATTTACTTTTTTTTTCCCACAAATAGAGATTTCTTTTGGTGGTATTTGAACACCTCTGTGGTTTTTATTTTTTGCACTATAAACAAAAAAATAGCGACGATTCTGAAAAAAAAAAAAAAAACAATATTTTTTACTTTCTGCTATAAAACACATTTAATAAAAAAAAATTAAAAATCAAATTTTTTCATAATTTTAAGCCTAGTTTGTATTCTGCTACGTATCCCCCAAAAAATCCCAATAAGTGTATATTGATTGGTTTGCGCAAAAGTTATTGTGTCTACAAACTAGAGAAAAGATTTATGTCATTTTTATTTATTTATTTTTTACTAGTAATGGCGGCGATCAGCGACTTTAAGCGGGACTGCGACATTGCAGCGGACAGATCGGACCCTTGACTGACATTTTTGACACTTTTGGGGGGTCAGTGACATTTCTACAGTAATCAGTGCTAAAAATATGCACCGTTACTGTAATGATGAAACTGGCAGGGAAGGGGTTAACACCAGGGGCAATCAAAGGGTTAAATGTGTCCCTAGGGGGTGCTTTCTAACTGTGTGGGGGATGGGCTTGCTGCATGAACATAGAGACCTGTCTCCCTAAATAGGAGAAACACAGCAGCCCTGTGTTCATAACTGACAGAACAGTAGTCTGCCATGTTTACAACCATTCTGTCTGCAAGGGGAGTGATCGCGGCCGCCCGTTGACAATCGCGGCCGCCGGACCCACAGATTGGCTCCCCCTGTGGCCAATGGGCGTGCGCTACAGGTACGTCGTTTCTCATAACAGAGCCGACCTGCCGCAGTAAAACGGCTATGGCGGCTGGTCAACAAGCGGTTAAATTAAACTTAAAGGGGAGCGCCACCCAAAAAGGGAAGCTCCACTTGTGCGCACCCACCCCCCCCCCCCCCCTCCACTGTAAAATTTGGCAGTTTTTGGGGGGGGGAGCGGGTACCTGGTTTTGACAGGTACCTGTTCCCACTTCTGGGTAAGTTCGCCAACCGGCAATCTACGACATTCCCATGATATCATGCACCTCCTTGGCCTTAACACATAGTATGCCTTCACGTTTTCCTGGAATTCATCTTTAAAGTAGAAGTAGAACTAAAGGCAAAACGTTATGTTTCATTTTGGATAGGGTAAGGGAGGGAGGGCTATAACCTCTATCAAGTTTTTTTTTTTTTTTTTTTGCCATTTCTGTCCCATTTGGGAGATTTCCCTTCACTTCCTGTCCCATAGACAAAACAGAAAGTGAGAGGAAATCTCTCCAAAGTGAGGGAATCGCTGGTTGTCATCAGAATTGGTGTCCTCATTGAAGGATTTCCATTTTATTCCTGTGAAGGCACACTATGGTTAAGTCCAAGGAGGTGCATGACATCTCCTGAACTTACCAATGTTATTTTACTGTATATATGACAGGTTTATGGCTCTGCTGGGGCATACTCTGAAACGCTGGGCTGTGGGAGACGAGAGAGAGGCACACAGAGCAGCTATGCCCGCCCTCCCCTCAGCTGCCCCTTCAGAGAAGCCTTTGTATTTTGTGAATGAGTTCACATAGTACAAGGGCTGCTGTGATTGGGAAGGAGGAGGGGAGGGGCGAGCATAGCAGCTGCACCGACTCTAATGTTGAAGATGCTGAGACCTGAAGCACCAGCGTTGGGCTCCCAGAAATACAGCGATAGTGCAATAAAACTGTCAGATGTAAATAATAAAATGTATCCCATGAGATATCATGCCCCTCCTTGGCCTTATTGCATAGTGTGCCTTCACATTTTCCTGGAATTCAGCTGTAAAGTGGAAGCTGCAAAACTTTGTTTCATTTTGGATAGGGGAAGGGAGGGTTATAACCCTGTCAAGATTTTTTTTTTGCCATCTGTGTTCCATTGGGGAGATTTCCCTTCACTTCCTGTCCCATAGACAAAACAGAAAGTGAGAGAAAATCTCTCCAAAGTGAGGGAATCGCTGGTTGTTATCAGAATTGGTGTCCCCATTGAAATATTTCCATTTTATTCCTGTGAAGGCACACTATGATTAAGTCCAAGGAGGCGCATAACATCTCCTCAACTTATCAATGTTATTTATATCTGACAGGTTTATGGCTCTGCTGGAGCATACACTGAAACTCAGGGCTGTGAGAGATGAGAGAGAGGCACACAGAGCAGCTATGCCCGCCCTCCCCTCTGCTGCCCCTTCAGAGAAGCCTTTGTATTTTGTGAATGAGTTCACATAGTACAAGGGCTGCTGTGATTGGGAAGAAGGAAGGGAGGGGGGAGCATAGCAGCTGCACCGACTCTAATGTTGAGGATGCTGAGACCTGAAGCATCAGCGCTGGGCTCCCGAAAAATACAACGACAGCCGTCTTCTAGCAGTGCAATAAAACCGTCAGATGTAAATAATAAAATGAAGCCCAGGAGATGTCATGCACCTCCTTGGCCTTAACGCATAGTGTGCCTTCACATTTTCCTGGAATTCAGCTTTAAAGTAGAAGTAGAACTAAAGTCAAAACTTTATTTTTTATTTAGGGTAAGGGAGGGTTATAACCCCTGTCAATTTTTTATTTTTTTTTGCCCATTTGTGTCCCATTAGGGAGATTTCCCTTCACTTCCTGTCCCATAGACAAAACAGAAAGTGAGAGGAAAAGTGCGGGAATCACTGGTTGTCATCAGAATTGGTGTCCCCATTGAAAGATTTCTATTTTATTCCTGTTCTAAAAACTAAAAAAACAACAAAACAAGAAAAAAAAACCTGCCTCTAGTTATACTTTAGGACTCTAGTACTTTGGTCTATTAGCTTCCTGTAACTCACTATCCAACAAGGCTGAATAAGGCATGGCCAATTGTGTGGGCCAATCAGGCTTTTTATTCTTTGAGCAGTTCTGTCAGTCTAACACTGTAAACATGCTTACAGGAGGTACGGATGACCTTGCTTGCTGCTGATGCTTTTTTATTGTCCAATTGCATGCTTGGCTGGATCTTGGACTTGAATGTCAGGATGGCTGAAATTGCTAATTAAATGCCACTTTTATACTCTTCATTGTTATTAAGAGAGCAAATCATTAACTGCAGGGTTCAATCATTAAAACTGGAGAAAAGGACAAAAGTACAATTGCTGTCCATAGCGATCAATTAGAATTATTGTTTTATTAATTATAAAATTAAAAGCTAAAATGGACTATTTGTTGTTGGCAATATCTCCACTTGTATTTTCTGTATTTTTTTTTTCAATTTTAACCCTTTTCCCACCCATCCATGGCATCCCGTTAGGTGGGTCTTTATGCCCGGTGCGGGGAGACCGGATAGACCTCCTAGTCATGTGACTAATGGGGTTGGCTGTCACGGTGGTCACATGATTGGAAGCCTTGGATCCCTTCTATTGCCCAGGACAGATTTAAGGTGGAGGGAGCCCTCCAGCCCTTCGCTTCATGACTAAGCTCCGGAGGGGTGAAACTGGTTGGAGGGCGTGGCCTGGTTGGAGCCCAGGCTGAGGTTGCCACTCTGATACTCTGATACTACCACAAGGAGAAACGGATGTGCACCTTCAAGGATTACCTCCTCCCTTCTCTCCAGGTCGAATGTTAGTCATAACGAATAGAATAAATCACTGAAATACAACATTATGGCCACTAGATGGAGCTGATCCAGATAATAGGAAATAGGATTCAGGGCGGAGGGAGCCCCAGTGATGACTTCTTTGGGGCAAAGAAGAGGTACAATTCCTGAGACGTGAGGTATCCTTCCCTTCACTGGGGTGTATTGAACTCACATATATGGATGAAGATGACTTTCTCTTATATAACTCCCCCAAGATAGGAAAAATAAAGTGCCAATAGTGCATTACCCTTATAAATAGCTTTATTAGAGGAGGATTTACACTTACATGGCATCAGAAGAGAATGCACAAACAATGATTCCCGTTGAAAGACGCGGCCGCCTGCAGTGCAGACCACGTGGCGTGACGGCGTGGCAGCTCCCCCGACGCGTTTCTCCTTACTAGGCATCAGCTGGGACCGGAGCATAGCCAAGCTGACGCCTAGTAAGGAGAAACGCATCGGGCGGAGCAGCCATGCCGCCACACCACGTGGTCTGCACTGCAGGCAGTGGCGTCTTTCAATAGGAATCCTTATTTGTGCGCTCTCTTCTGATGCCGTGTAAGTGTAAATTCACCTATCCATGCTGCCTATCATTGCCCACCAGTGTTGCCTATGAGTACCACCTATCAATGCCCATTAGTGCCACCTATCAATGCCTATCAGTGCCGCATATCAGTGCCCATCAGTGCGGCATATTAGTGTCTCCTCATCAGAGCCACCTAATCAGTGCCCTTCAGTCCATCCTTATCAGTGCCCATAAGTACCGCCTCATCAGTGCCCATCAATGAAGGAGAAAAATTACTTCTTTACAAAATTTACAGACAGAAACAAAGAAAAACTTATTTTTTTTTAATTTTCTGTCTTTTTTGTTGTTTTTTTAGCAAAAACTAAAAGACCAGGCGGTGATTAAATACCACCAAAAGAAAGCTCTATTTGTGTGAAAAAAAAAAAGATAAATTATGGATACAGCGTTGCACGACCGCACAATTGTCATCCAAAGTGTAAGAGCGCTGAAAGCTGAAAATTGGCCTGGGCAGGAAGGGGATGAAAGTGGTTAAAGAGGGCAGGAATGGGGGTGGGGGGGGGTGGAGGTTCTTTAACAACTCTAGAACCCCCATGCTGTATTTGCTAACAATCTTTTCTCAAGTGATTGTGAGCTCCTCGTTCCGGTGGATTTTAATTACAATTAGCAGACAGGGTGAAAATGAGCCGTAAGTCATGTGACAAAAAATGAGGTGTTATAATTATACCTTCCTCTATAGACTGTTAATTTAATGTCATGAAATCACACATTACCCAAAGTCACGTTTAAAGCTTTTATTACTCCCAAGTGAGAATAATGTGAGACTTCAACAGAAAAAAAAAATGAGGGGGATATTTATCCAATATTTATTATTCTTTCCCTGGCACTTTGCAGTATGACATTTGGGGGTGTACATTGTAGCTGTGCTGGAATTCTCTGTTAAAGTGATTGGAAAGTATTTTTTAACCATTTAAGGACTGGCCTATTTCTAAAACTTTATAAGTTAAAATAATTTTTTTTTTTTTTTTGCTAGAAAATTGCTTAAAACCCCCAAACATTACATATCGATCTGCTTTAATTAGATGCACCTAACTGATCCATCATTGAAACTCTTAGTATCAAGATTTGAATTTGGGACCATTCTAACTGCAGTATGATTGGTTTAATTTTCTTTTCTTGAAATTGTAAGCAATTTTGGCTTTAGTATATGGTTCAGTTGTGATGTATTATTTATAATAGATTAACTAAATAGAAACATATTTTACCAAAACTAATCTGGACTTTTTGAGGCGTGGTGCAACAATGTTGATCCATGCAACTTTATTTAAAACATAGGAATTGAATATCTGTCGGATGAGAGAAAAGTCACATGTCACATCTGTCATGTTGGTTGCCATATTTTATGTCTTCCTGGTAGACTATTAATCATCCTCTAAAAGTCTTTTTAGAGACTTATTAAAATTCATTTTATTAACCACTTAAGCCCCGGAGGATTTGGCTGCTAAAAGACCAGGGTTTTTTTTGCGATTTTTTACTGCGTGACTTTGACGGACAATTGCGCGGTCGTGCGACGCTGTACCTAAACGAATTTCACGTCCTTTTTTTCCCACAAACAGAGCTTTCTTTTGGTGGTATTTGATCACCTGTGTGATTTTTTGATCATGCGCTATAAACAAAAAAAGAGCGTAATTTTTGCAAAAATAACAATATTTTTCACATTTTTTTTATATGAGATTCCCCCCCAAAAAAATGTAAAAATCAAAATTTTTTAACATTTTCAGCCAAATTATTTTACGCTACATATGTTTGGTAAAAAAAATCGCAAAAAGCGTATTTTGATTGGTTTGCGCAAAAGTTATCGCGTTTACTAACAAAGGGAAAGATTTTTGTCATTTTTGGTGTTTTTTTTTTTAACGAGTAATGGCGGCGATCTGCGATTTTTTTTGCGGTACTGCGACATTGCGGCGGACAGATCGGACCCTTGACTGACATTTTTGACACTTTTGGGGGTACCAGTGACATTACTGCAGTAATCAGTGCTATACATATGCACTGTTACTGCAAAAATGACACTGGCAGGGAAGGGGTTAACTTTATTGGACAGGGAGGGGTTAAGTGTGTCCTAGGGGCGTGTTTCTAACTGTGCAGGGACATTGCTATTGGTGTAAAAACAAAGATCAACAGTTCTACATAGTAGAACTGTCTGATCTTCATTTTTACACCAGGGAGAATGACGGGTGGCTTGTTTACATAAGCCGCTCCGCCTTTCTCCCTTCACAGGAGCGATCGTAGTGTGTCCGGCGGACATCGAGTCCGCCGGACACACGCACTGACTTGTCTGTGAATGAGTCGCGGCGGGCGCGCGCCCGCAATAGGCTCGCAAGTCAGTGACAGGCGAGTGACGTATCCATACGTCCAGGGCTGCCATCAGGGGGGTACAGCCCATACACATGTAGGGGGCCCAGGCATCCCGAGGGGCCCCAATCAGGGTTGGGTTGCAAACTGTCCTCGCAATACCACTCAATTGTAAGCTCCGCCGTTCCCTTGCAGACTGGCACTATGTGGGGTGTCCTGCCCCTCACTACCCCCTTACACACAGCTGTAGGCCCTGCCCTCCCCTGTTCTCCAGCTGTTCACTCTTGGACAGGAGGGGTGGCATTTACTAGAACCATTCACCTTTATTTTCCTGGGAAGGAGAAGATGGGACTGGAGAAGGAGGACATGGGATGAAGGAAGAAATGGGACTGGAGGAGAAGGAGGAAATAGGACTGGAGGAGAAGGAGGACATGGGACTGGAGGAGGATGATGACATGGTAGGTGGGCCCTAGGAAATGTTGGCGGTTGAATCCATGGGAAGGGCCCAGGCCTAAAACTGTGTAAGGGGCCCCAAAATCTCTGATGGCTGCCAGGCATACGTCACTCTGCCTGGCCGGGGCTGACCGCCGCAGTACATAGTCGTGCGGCGGTCAGCAACCGGTTAATCTGAGACAAAATTCTTGGATTTTATTCTCATATTACCTGTGTGATCTGTTTCATTGTATTTTATTCTAAACTTTGTGTTTATCACCAATTATATTTTGACATTTTATCATGCACTTAAGTATTCAATAAATATATATATATTTGCACAGAATTGTATGATCCTTATCTTCAGTTTAGTGTCACTTAAAACGATCTTGCATTTTGTTGATTTATGGAAATAAGTTCAGAATCTCCTAACTTACAAATCTTTGCTTGTTTGCATAAATAGACACTGTTATATCAGAGCAGTATAAACATTCTGACACTATATATATACTGTATATATATATATATATATATATATATATATATATATATATATATTTATATATGTGTATATATATATATATATATATATATATATATATATATATATACATAGATATATAGATATGTAATGTTTGGGGGTTTTAAGCAATTTTCTAGCAAAAAAAAAAATGATTTTAACTTGTAAACAACAAGTGTCTGAAATAGGCTTGGTTTATATATATATATGTATATATATATATATATATATATATATATATATATATATATATATATAACCAAGCCTATTTCAGACACTTGTTGTTTTCAAGTTAAAATCAGGGTTTTATTTGCTAGAAAATTGCTTAATATATATATATATATATATATATATATATATATATATATATATATATATATATATATATATATACATAACCAAGCCTATTTCAGACACTTGTTGTTTACAAGTTAAAATCAGTTTTTTTTTTTGCTACAAAATTGCTTAAAACCCCCAAACATTACATATCTATCTATCTATCTATCTATCAATCTATATATATATATATATATAAATATATATATACACATATATAAATAAATATATATATATATATATATATATATATATATATATATACAGTATATATATAGTGTCAGAATGTTTATACTGCTCTGATATAACAGTGTCTATTTATGCAAACATATATATATATATATATATTTTTTTTTTTTTTTTTTTAAGCAAAGATTATGGAGAATAAAACGGCGGTTGTTGCAATATTTTTTGTCACGCGATATTTGCGCAATGGTCTTTAAAACGCAATTTTTTAGAAAAAAAATAAATTTCACTGCATTAAAAAAAAAGAAACAATAAAGTTAGCCCAATTTTTTTGTATATTGTGAAAGATGATGTCACGCCAAGTAAACAGACACCTAATATGTTACGGTTTAAAATTGCGCACACTCGTGGAATGGCCACAAAAAACGATACTTAAAAATCTCCATGGGCAACATTTTAAAAAGGTTTAACAGTTACCAGTGTAGGCTCTAATTTTTGCTCTCATTCTGGGGATCGCGGCGATACCTCACATGCGTGGTTTGAACACCGTTTTCATTTGCGGGCGTCACTAACATGTGCGTTTTCTTTCTTGCGCAAGCTCACGGCGACGGGGGCGCTTTAACATTTTTTTTTCCTATTTATTTTATTTAATTTTTTTTATAGCATTTTTTTTTTTTTTTTTGTTTTTAAATAATCTGATCACTTTTATTGCTGTCACAAGCAATTTAAACATCCCTTGTGACAGCAATATGCAGTGACAGGTACTCTTTATGAAGGGATCGGGGGTCTAAAAGACCCCAAACCCCTCCTCTGCACTTCAAAGTATTCAAAATGCTGGAATCTGCATTTTTGAATACTGACAGTTTTTTAAATTTGGCGCCGTTAGCCGCAGAGTAAACTGGAAGTGGCATCATGACGCCGCTTCCCGGTTACTACATCGGAGAAAGTGAGGACATACAGTGCTGGGTAATTGCCTACGAGGGGACTGTCACACTAAGGTCATAATATAATATATTATAAAAGCCGGTTCTAATTGCAGATATCTCTCTCTCCATCCGGGGGAACTGAGCTTGTTTGGCGATACCCTCGGTCTATCACCATCCTCTACCCTGAACAGGACTGTTGGTTTCATTAAAGGGTAACTTCACTTTCGTGGGAAAAAAAAGACAAATAAAGAAAAAACAATATAGCGAATACAATTGCAACACAAATCATATTGTAATTGAATGTTATTAAAAATGATCTTTCCTTTTCAATCTGCAGCTGTTGTAATTTTCTGTAATTTTCCGCCTGGAGGTGTTCTGTACACAGAATGTATACTGGCCACACCCCCTGAAACATCATTTCCTGCTTGTGTGATTGGCTCACCAACTTTCCCAGAATTCTGCACTAAGATACAAGTCAGATTTCTGGCATCCCCTGCAACATAAATGTCATTTTTGGTGAGATACTCCCAATAGGAACACGTCTAAAGGGATTCAGGCCCAGCAGCTTTCCTCATTAGAGCCCTGCAGCTGCCACAGCTGATAGATAATTATGAAACTCCTCCCATTAGACTCACTCAGCACAGAGGAACAAACAATGATTTCTTCAGAATAACAAAAGGTAGAAATCTGCAACAAAGTTTGTTACAATCCTTGTAATGTACAGAGATCACCCAGAGGGGAATGTTTTTTTTCTCAACAAAAGCAGAGTTATGCTTTAACCACTTAAGCCCCGGAAGATTTTACCCCCATTCCGACCAGGGGGTATTTTGCGATTCGGCACTGCGTGAATTTAACGCACAATTGCGCGGTCGTGCGACGCTGTACCTAAACGAATTTGACGTCCTTTTTTTCCCACAAACAGAGCTTTCTTTTGGTGGTATTTGATCACCTGTGCGATTTTTTGATCACGCGCTATAAACAAAAAAAGAGCGTCAATTTTGCAAAAATAGCAATATTTTTCACATTTTTTTATATGAAATTCCCCCAAAAAAAAATGTAAAAATCAAAATTTTTAAAAATTTTCGGCCAATTTATTTTATGCTACCTATGTTTGGTAAAAAAAATCGCAAAAAGCGTATTTTGATTGGTTTGCGCAAAAGTTATCGCGTTTACTAACAAAGGGAAAGATTTTTGTCATTTTTGTTGTTTTTTTTTTAACGCGTAATGGCGGCGATCTGCGATTTTTTTTGCGGTACTGCGACATTGCGGCGGACAGATCGGACCCTTGACTGACATTTTTGACACTTTTGGGGTTACCAGTGACATTTCTACAGTAATCAGTGCTATATATATGCACTGTTACTGTAAAAATACACTGGTAGTGAAGGGGTTAACTTTATTTGGAAGGGAGGGGCTGTGTGTGTCCCTAGGGGCGTGGTTTCTACTGTGATTGGCTGTGGCTCTAGCTGTAAAGACACTGATCAACGGATCTACATACCAGATCCGTTTTATCAGTGTCTTTGCAGCGAAGAGAATGACAGGCAGTTTGTTTACACAAGCTGCCTGACATTCTCCCTCTCCCCCGCCGATCGCCGAGTGACCGGCGGACATCGGGTCCGCTGGTCACCCGCGCGGGGGGGTCCGTGACCACGCGGGAGCGGGAGCGCGCCCCGGGGGGCGCGCGCTCGCTCCCTAGACCCTCACAAGCAAGCAACGTAGCCCTACGTTAGTTTGCCTGTGAGGGGCTGACCGCCGACGTAGATAGTCGTGCGGCGGTCGGCAAGTGGTTAAGGAACCAAAATTTGCAAATGGTCAAGTAAAACCCTCACAGCATTGAGACCTTTTATAATATATTATATTAAAGAGGTTGTAAACCCACCTTTATAACTTATATCTATAGGTGATCCCAGTGGCGGCTGGTGCTCCATGGGCCGGGGGGGGGGGGCGTCAGGGGGACCACACCATACCCACTTCCCCCCGGACCACACCGGCTCGCACACCACCACCACCCTCCCCCCCCCCCCATCGCCATTAGAAGCCTCCCATCAGCTTCATCTCCGGCGGCAGCTTCCCCAGGCAGCGACGGTGGCGGCTTCCCTGGCGTCTCCTCCCTCCTCCTCCTCATTGGCAAATAGCATGGCCTCTCCTGATTGGCCAGGAGGAGGATCCGTGTGACAATAGCAAATTTTCATTCGCTATTGTCACACAACTTGGTGGGCACTGGGCCCCGAGCCCACCCTTTTTTTAGCCTGTGAGAGCCTCTGGCTCTAATCACATGGTTAAAAAAAAAAAAATCCCTTTTGAACTCCATGGATCCGGCGCCCCACATGTAGATTAGGGGGCCGGACACATGGATGGGGGGCAGCACCCCTGCGCCCCATATACACCAGCCGCCACTGGGTGATCCTGTAATAAGACTTACCTATAGGTACTTTAAATATCTCCTAAACTTGCACCGTTTAGGAGCTATTTACATTTTATGCAGCTGATGACGTACTCGCGCATGCGCTTTGAAGAAACGGCCGCCGTGCCGTTCCTTCAGAGCCCTGTGCCGTGACCGGCGGCTCCTGCGCGCATGTGCGGGAGTGACCTCACGCGGCTCCGGCCAGTAATACAGCCGGAGTCCGCAGACCTGGAAAGGAAGGAAGGTGAAGATGGATGCGGCCGCCAGCGGGGACAACGTGGGCTTCTTTTGCAGGTGTCACATAATGTGCTAGTATGCGATGCATACTAGCACATTATGAATTTACTTTGCAGGGAAGAAAAAAAGAAAGAAAAAAAAAAACGGAGGACTTTACTTCCTCTTTAAGAACCATCCTAGGCAAGTCCATTAGTAATACTACACTGCGATTCGCTGTTATAGAACTCCTGCGTGGTTGAATACTTTGGCATCCGGATGATTTTTGTCATTATCGTTTCAATGTTGGTCTTATTTTTGCTACATGTTGGCATGCTTGACATGTGGATGTTAGGCCTGCTGTTAGAAATCAAGGGGCCCCATACAGCCTACATGACAGCCCCCCCCCCCCCGGCCGAAAGTGAGGACATATATTTATCAGTCCATTTCTCTGCAACCTCAACTGCACAGATGAATGACTCAGAAGCGCCCTGAGACTTCCTGCTCATTCATTCAAATACAGTTTACTATGCTTCAGTTATGAATGGACGCAGGAGTGATTGGTACTGATTGTTCACTGTGTTCATGCAGGCAAGGAAGGGTCCAGAAAATTACATGTTTACCAGACCCTTCCCCCGCTCTCCCTCTTAAATCATCCATCTGTGTGCCTGCAGTAGCTGCTGGCAGAAGAAGAGAGAAGGGAAGCTGGCAACAATGCGAGGAAAAGGGGCACACGGGGGGGGGGGGCCAGACAACAGATGGAAGAAGCGCATGCACTAGAACCAATCCCCCTGCAATCCCACAGGACAGTCCAGTCTGACTCCCGTCCGTATGTGTGTTCACTGGACCCAGCCGCCCAACTTGGAAGCGGTCATTAGCCTGGCACTGCTGTACCAATAAATATCACCTTATCGATTTGCATTTGTATTCTCGTGGGGGATTGTGTAGGCGGGGCCCCAGTGCACTGCATTGCCCGGGGCCTATAATGCTCTTAAGATGGCACTGGGCCTTGGTGGTTGTTAATGTGGTTCTGAGTGTTTTTTCCCTTGTCGGGGGGTTGTGATACTTCTTTCTAAATTGGAAATAACATTAGAAAATAAATAAATAAACAATAACTTTTTATACCCATATGCTACAATTCTTGTCATTGAAATGGCCACTTTCAGTGGCAATCCGTCCAATGGGGGCCCAGGGGCGTCGCACCCCCATCCATGCGTCCAGCCCCCTAATCTACATGCAGGGCGCCGGACGCATGGATTCCAATGGGGAATTTTTTTTTTTTTTTGAAGCACGTGATTAGAGCTAGAGGCTTTAATAGGCTTCAAAAAGGGGTGGGCTCGGGGCACAGAGCACTGCGCCCTGAGCCCACCCAGTTGTATGACAATAGTGAATGAATATTTGCTATTATCACACTGATTCTACTCCCACCCAATTAGGAAGCGGGTTGTGAGACCCCTTTCTTGATTGGCTGAAAATAGAAGCGATTTTACTGGCCATTGGCCAAGAAGAGGGAGGAGACGTATGGCAGATAACGGAGGAGACTCACAGCCACTCGGGAAAGGAGGAAGAAAGGATGCTTGCTGTCCGGCTGGGCAGCCAGCCGTCCGTCTGTCCCGGGGTGAGGGGGTGGTAGATTTTACTGCTGGCTGGCCAGCTGTCCCCGGGCATTTTGCCGCCCCCCCCCCCCCAAAAAAAAAAAAATTATCATGCACCAGCCGCCGCTGGCCACTTTATTTTCCTTGTCTCTCTACAGGGAATACTTTTTTCTTTGTGTATATTTTGGCCATATTGGTGATCTTAACATTGGGAGTAATAATTATGATGTAAGGCCTTTTTTCTTTGTATTTTTCATAGGGGTTCCTTGAGCAGTGAGCAACTTCTGCCTCTTGGATGAGTACCCACTATGAACAATTATATTTTTGGCTATCTATAATGGGGAGAGTCTTCTCAATGACCACAAATGTACGAAGCATTCTTCTAAGTGATCATCACACTAGTAATGTGCTGTGAACGTTTGATAAAGTAATTATTAATAGGGGTTCCCTGAGTCTGGAAAGTTATTTTAAGGGTTCCACCATGTTAAAAAGGTTACAAAAGGTGCCCTAGTCCAGGGTTTCTCAACCAGGGCTCCGTGGAACCATAGGGTTCCTCCTGAGGTTGCTAGAGGTTCCTCCTGAGGTTGCTAAAGGTTCCTCCTGAGGTCGCTAGAGGTTCCTCCTGAGGTCGCTAGAGGTTCCTCCTGAGGTTGCTAGGGGTTCCTTAAGCAATGGGCAATTTCTGCCTCTCAGATAAGTTCCCAATGACACCATTGTTCCTTTTAGCTATCTGTAAGGGGGGGTAATTCTTCCCAATGATGACAAGAGTAAAGAGCATTCTTCCCACTGACTGTCACATTAACCACTTCTGGACCGAGCCCATTTCTGACACATGTTGTTTACAAGTTCAAATCTGTATTTTTTGCTAGAAAATTACTTAGAACCCCCAAACATTCTATACATATTATTTTTAGCAAAGACTCTGGAGAATAAAATAGTGTTCGTTGCAATATTTTTTGTCACACGGTATTTGCGCAGCGGTATTTCAAACACCATTTTTTTGGAAAAAAAATAAATTTCACTGCATTTAAAAAAAAATGAAACAGTAAAGTTAGGCCATTTTTTTGTGTATTGTGAAAGATGATGTCACGCCGAGTAAATAGATACCTAACATGTTACGGTTTAAAATTGCGCACACCCGTGGAATGGCGACAAACTACGGTCAATAAAAAATCTCCTTAAAAAATTTTAATGGTTACCAGTTTAGAGTTACAGAGTAGCTCTTTTTTTTAAATTATTGCTCTCGCTCTGGCGATCGCAGCGATACCTCACATGTGTGGTTTGAACAGCACTTTCATTTACGGGCGCGACTTCCGTATACGTTTTCTTTCATGCGCGAGCTCACGGCGACGGGGGCGCTTTAAATTTTTTTTTTCCTATTTATTTTATGTAATTTTAGCAAAGTTTAAAAAAAAAAAAAATCTGATCACTTTTATTGCTGTCACAAGCAATGTAAACATCCCTTGTGACAGCAATAGGCAGTGACAGGTACTCTTTTTGGAGGGGTTGGGGGTCTAAAAGACCCCCAACCCCTCCACTGCACTTCAATGTATTCAAAATGCCGAAAAGTGCATTTTTGAATACATTCACTTTTTTAAATTTGGCGCCTTTAGCCGCCGAGTAACCCGGATGTGACGTCATTAACGCCGCTTCCGGGTTACATCATCGGAGACCCGATCGAAGCCGGATCTGGCTTTGTTCGGGACTCCAACCAGCCGGCGGAGTTGCCGGCTGGTTGCTCGGGTCTCCTGGTGGGATGGGAGACTCAGGCAGAGCCACGGAAGGCGGCGGGAGTGTGGGGGATGGACGTCCCCTGCCGCTCGCTGGGGTAAGGACCGAGCGGCTCCCGAGCCGCATCGGCCATTACCACCTGAAGCCGACCGCTGGCTCTAAAAAATGGTACCGGGGTGATGCCTCTAGCTGCAGGCATCACCCCGGTACAACCACTTCTTGCAGATCACGTAGATCTACGTGAGTTTGCGGGAAGTGGCTAATGTGTCATGAGATGGAGATTTTTCATTTTTGGCAGGGGTTCCCCCAAGACCAGAAATTTATTTTAAGGGTTCCTCTGTGTTGAAAAGGTTGAGAAAAACTTATCTAGACTGTTCATTGGAGCCAGAGTAAATGGACTGTTGCTTGGGTAGACAGGCAACCTCTACACATTTGATGAAGAACCAGTTAATATTTGAAGGGTAACGCTACAGTAGATTGGCTTTTAACCGGTTCCGGACCGCCCACCACCAATATACTGTGGCAGGGCGGCCCTCCTGCGCGAAATGACGTAGACCTACCTCTGTCGCACACCTGCAGCTAGGGGGGCGAGCGTACGCCGCCAGTGGTGCGCTCCAGCCCCCACTTGGCAGCGGGACTCCGATGCACAGGGCAGGCGGCTCCAAATTCCACCAGGCACCCGCGATCGCTCCCCGCTGAGAGAGAAGAACGTTCAGATGTTGTAACCACAGCTGACCGTTCTTCTCTCTAGAATGATCATAGAGCTCATGTGATCCTTCTATATAGTATCACAGGTCTCTATGGTCATTTCACAAGCCCATCCCCCCACAGTTAGAATCACTCCCCTAGGCTCACATTTAACCCCTTGATCACCCACAGTGTTAATCCCTTCCCTGCCAGTGACATTATTACAGCAACAGTGCATATTGTTAGCACTGATCACTGTATTAATGTCACTGGTCCCCCCAAAAGTGTCAAAAATGTCAGCTAGGGGTCCGATCTGTCCGCCTCAATGTCGCAGTCCCGCTAAAAATCGCAGATCGCCGCCATTACTAGTAAAAGAAAAACAATAAAAATTACCTAAAGCTGTCCCGTAGTTAGCAGACGCGATAAATTTTGCGCAAACCAATCAAAATACGCTTATTGCGATTTTTTTTTTTTTTTTCACCAAAAATATGTAGCAGAAAACAAATTGGCCTAAAATGTTAAAAAATTTAGATTTTTACATTTTCTTTTTTTTTTGAGAATGTTATATAGCAGAAAGTAAAACATTTTGTTTGTTTGTTTGTTCAGGATTGTTGCTCTTTTTTTGTTTATAGCGCAAAAAATAAAAATCGCACAGGTGATCAAATAAGCTCTATTTGTGGGGAAAAAGGGCATCAATTTTATTTGGGTACAGCGTCGCTCGACCGCGCAATTGTCCGTTAAAGTAACAGTGCTGAATCCCAAAATAGGACCTGGTCATTAAGGGGGGGGGGGAATCTTCCGGTCCAGAAGTGGTTAATATCTGAAGTCCCTGCGGGGGTAACGTTGCAGTAGATCGGCTTTTCATTTTAGGAAGTGCATTTATATTTCATTTCCAGTTATCAACATGTCCTGTTCCCAACCACGTCCTCTCATCTACACTGTATTGTCACAGAGTGTCCTTGTCCCGGGAAGGTGGAAAAAGAGCTCTGTGTAAACACGACACACAAAGCCTCAAAAGCGTTGTGTGTGCTGAGAAGTGATGGCAATGACTGGGGTTGTGCCGGGATAAATGCTATGAAATACAGCTTACACTGCGATATTACAAACAACATATTACTGAATAAATGAAGCCAGGTAAACAGACAGAAACCTTAAAGTCTCACCCTTGCAAATTTGAGAAAATATTAGGATAAAGTGTATTTTTTTTATTTTTAAATGTTTAAAGCGGTTGTAAACCCAAAAATTGAAAAAAAAAAAACCTGCAACACAAAGGCATAATGAACTAGTATGCATCGCATACTAGCTCATTATGTATTACTTACCTTAGAACGAAGCCCCGACACAGACCCCCGGACATCGCTGCGGGCGCTGCCATGATCCCTCGGCGACTCTTCCGGGTTCGGCGGCTCCGGCGCTGTGATTGGCCGGAGCCACGCCGACGTCACTCGAATGCACGCGGGAGTGATTTTCCGGCAAGCTCCCGGCAAGGAAAACTGAAGGTCCCCCCGGACCTTCAGAGCCCATGCGCCGCCCGCGTGAGCGGCTGCATGCACTGCAAATATCTCCTAAACCATGCCGGTTTAGGAGATATTAATTGTACCTACAGGTAAGCCTTATTATAGGCTTACCTGTAGGTAAAAGTGTCAAAAAGCGGGATACTACCGCTTTAAGATTACAATTCTGTGCTAACACATGGGGGGGTCTATTTATAAAAAAATAAAAATCACTGTAAGAATGTCTTAAACTGACTCAGCTCCATCTATTGGCCATAATGTGGTATTTTCCTGAAAACCCCAAAATCAGGAAAATACCACTTTATGAACACTAGATGGGGCTGATGATCATAGAAAATAATCCTACACAAATTACAGGGATTGTTCTTGATGGTTGCATGAATGCTTCAGACATTTGCATAGTGAAGGTTTTATAAGTAGACCCCATGGTCAGCTGATGGACTAGTGCTCTAAAGTTCCACATTCAAGTCAAAGAAACACACTAATTGAGGTATTACAGTCCTTAGGAACAGTAAAAATGGTGGGGGGTTGGGGGGTTGGAGAAAGAGGGAAAAAGAGGAAGAAGAAAAGAAAAAAAAAAAGAGAAAGAAGAAGGGAAAAAAGAGAGAAAGAGCTGACCGGGTATCATTGCACGAGTGGTCTTACAGGGTGCACTTAAATATGGGTATCATAGCAGACCTAGAGGTCTCACACTCACCCATAGGTGATAAGGGTAATAATCATTCTAGCTGCAAGAGTTTCCATAAGCTTTACTTCTTGTATAGGCCAAGTTTGGTTGACCCATGTGTCCACCACCATTGAGAGGCAATTAATATGTGCAATAGTAACTTCCTGGCTTCTTTGAACGCATTGGGTGGTGGAAGGCCCAGTGGAAGGTATGTGGTTGGGTCAACAAGTTTATTGATGGATGGCACACATCGTGACCTTCCACCCTGGGTTGGTTCCTGTAAGGCGTTTCACCCATCTGGTCTTCTCTATGAATAAACTTGTCAGGCTTTTGTGATGTCATCGGAGTGTGGCTCCTTCCTTTAGAGCAAGGGTCTTCAAACTATGGCCCTCCAGTTTTTAAGGAACTACAACTCCCATCACGCCTAATCATGTCTGGGAATGTCAGAGTTTTACAATGTCTCATGGGATGTGTAGCTCTGCAACAGCTGGAGGGTCGTAGTTTGAGGATCCCTGCTTTAGGGCAAGGGTCTTCAAACTATGGCCCTCCAGTTGTTCAGGAACTACAATTCCCATCATGCCTAGTTATGTCTGGGAATGTCAGAGTTTTATAATGCCTCATGGGATGTGTAGTTCCGCAACAGTTGGAGGATCGTAGTTTGAGGATTCCTGCTTTAGAGTGTTGTGTTTTTCAAGCACAACTGGCTTCTATGGTGCTTAGCATCTGCCTGGCTACACTGAGGAATGATTGGGCAGCCCTGATGTGGTGAGGTTTTGGGTATACAAAGTATGATATACATTGTATGTAAATGAAGTGTGTGAGTATACAGTATGGGCAGGATCTATCATGTCTTAAACACTTCCCGGGGTCCAATGGTGAGGTTGCAGTTCAAATGATAGTTCTGGGAAGATGGAATAGGGATGGCGATAGGAATGTGTAGCAGCGATGGAGTGATTCATAGTTTCACCACCGGCATGACTAATTGTGCCTAATTAAGCAGGTGACTGCAGCATTACACATCGGATACATGCGGGGAGCTGTGTGCCGAACACTTACCTGATCCCCACACAAATTGCGTAACTAGAGAACTAGTTACTTGTGGAAGGAAGGCTATTGGGGGCGTTCAGAATTTTTCAGCAGTTCATGACACAATCAAGACAGAGAAATATACATGATATATATATATATATATATATATATATATATATATATATATATTACATCATTTGTTACTGCCATATTAGAGGCAGTACTGAATGTCCACCTATACACTATATTTTCAAAAGTATTGGGACGCCTGCCTTTACACGCACACAAGCTTTAATGGCATCCCAGTCTTAGTCCATAGGGTTCAATATTGAGTTGGCCCAACAGCTTTAACTTTTCTGGGAAGGCCATCCACAAGGTTTAAGAGTGTTTCTATGGATATGTTTGAGCATTCTTTCAGTAGCACATTTATGGGGTCAGGCACTGATATTGGACGGGAAGGTCTTGCTCACAGTCTCCGCTCGAATTCGTCCCAAAGGTGTTCTATCGGGTTGAGGTCAGGACTCTGTGCAGGCCAGTCAAGTTCCTCCACCCCAAACTCACTCATCCATGTCTTCATGGATCTTGTTTCATGCACTGGTGTGCAGTCCTGTTGGGACAGGAAGGGGGCAATCCCCAAACTGTTCTCACAAAAGTTGGGAGCATGAAATTGTCCAAAATGACGCCTTAAGTGTCGGTTCACACTATGGCGACACGACTTCGGGGCGACTTAATGAAGTCGCCGTGCACCGCGACTTCGGCGCGACTTGCACCGACTTCACATAATGGAAGTCAATGCAAGTCGCTCCGACTTTGTCCAAAAGTCGGAATGACTTGAGTCGCTCCTATTAGAACGGTTCCAATTGCACAGCACGGTCTGCGAATTGTCAGGCAACCAAGTCGCCTGACAAGTCGGAACAGTGTGAACCGGCTGTAAGTGTTCCCTTCACTAGAACTAAGGGGCCAAGCCCAACCCCTGAAAAACAACCCCACACTATAATCCCCCCTCCACCAAATGATTTGGACCAGTGCACAAAGCAAGATCCATAAAGACATGGATGAGCGAGTTTTGGGTGGAGGAACTTAACTGGCCTGCACTGGCCTGAGTCCTGACCTCAACCCTATAGAACACATTTGGGATGAATAAGAGTGGAGACTGTGAGCCAGGTCTTCTCATCCAAATCAGTGCCTGACCTCACGAATGCAGTTCTGGAAGTATAGCCAAACATTCCCATAGACACACTCCTAAACCTTGTGGACAGCCTTCCCAGAAGAGTTGAAGCTGTTATAGCTGCAGAGGGTGGGCCAACTCAATATTGAACCCTACGGACTAAGACTGAGATGCCATTAAAGTTCATGTGTGTGTAAAGGCAGGCGTCCCAATTCTTTTGAAATTATAGTGTGTGTGTGTGTGTATGTGTATATATATATATATATATATAGCTATATATATCTATATAAATATATATATATATATACAGTATATATTAATATATGTATGTAGTGCCACCCCCTTGGAGGCTTTAATGCTTTACTGTCGTAGAATGGAAAACCACAATTAATTTAGTTTCGTTTTTTCCTTTTTCCACTAATCAACAGAAATAAGCTATTCAATATCAAAGTGATGATAACAGATCTTTGCAAAGGAATAAAAAGTAATTACAATTTTAAAAAAACACACAACTGCCTAAAGAGGAACTTCAGTCTCCTTTTCTTTGGCTCTGCCACCCCCTTTGGCACTGCCATTTTTGTCTTTTCTGGCATGTGCGCAAATGTGCTGAAGGGTTTCCCCCCCAGCCCTTGAGTTTGGGCAGAGGTCTTTGACACATCTGCAAATGCGAGGGAATTTTTGGAATTTCCATACTAGCCCATCTTTGCGCATGCACAGGGAAACCCATACTCACGCAGATATGGGTAAATGTGCACATTGAGCATCTGTTCCCATCATGCCAGTATTTAGTAGATGCACCTTTAGTAGAATCTTCAGCCTCAGGTCTGTGTGGATATGTCTTTATGTATTTATCACACCTGGATACTGCAATTTTTTCCTTTTCCTCTATGCCGCTGGTTCCCAACCTTATGCCTCGTACACACGCAACGATTATCGGCCGACCGATCGTCCGACTTTTGTCCAAAGTTGTGTTTTGTTGGTTGGAATGTGCCTAGACTGCACACGAATTTTCTCGGCCAACAAAAATCTACTTCAGAAGTGATGTCATGTGATGGTTTACTTTCCGTGTGTTTTTTTCTTCTCTGAGCATGCCCAGTCTTGCTCATCAGATTTTTGTCGGCCGAAATCTGTACTGACTGACGAACAATCGGCCGTTCTTTGTTGGCCTACAAAAATTTTATAGCCTGCACACCAGATTTTGTTCGGCCGAAAAGTCGCAGTCGGTTGTCGGAAGCATCATACTAACAAGCCGACAATCGGCCGATCGGACGTTGGCCGAATATTTACGGCCCACAATCGGTACGTGTGTACGGACCATGTACCCCCCAACAGACCATGTTTTCAGGATTTCCTTCAACTTGCACAGGTGCTGTAAATTAATACCAATGGCTTGGTATTTAGAACAGCAATTTTATCTAAGGGAAAATCTAAAAACATGACCTGTTGGGGGTACTTTAGGACTGAGGTTGAGGATCACTACTCTATGCAAAACTTCTTAGCCTCAGATTCCATGGGGATCGAGAGTGAACATCCTTTTTAACCACTTAAGCCCAGGTAGATTTTACCCCCTTCCTGACCAGGGCCTATTTTGCGATTCGGCACTGCGTGACTTTAACGGACAATTGCGCGGTCGTGCGACGCCGTACCTAAACAAATTTGACGTCCTTTTTTTCCCACAAACAGAGCTTTCTTTTGGTGGTATTTGATCACCTGTGCGATTTTTTGATCATGCGCTATAAACAGAAAAAGTGCGACAATTTTGCAAAAATAACAATATTTTTCACATTTTTTTATATGAAATTCCCCCCAAAAAAATGTAAAAAATCTAAATTTTTTAACATTTTAGGCCAATTTGTTTTATGCTACATATTTTTGGTAAAAAAAAATCGCAAAAAGCGTATTTTGATTGGTTTGTGCAAAAGTTATTGCGTTTACTAACTAAGGGAAAGATTTTTGTCATTTTTGTTGTTTTTTTTTTTTAACGCGTAATGGCGGCGATCTGCGTTTTTTTTTTTTTGCAGGACTGCGACATTGCGGCGGACAGATCGGACTATTGACTGACATTTTTGACACTTTTGGGGTTACCAGTGACATTACTACAGTAATCAGTGCTATACATATGCAGTGTTACTGTAAAAATGACACTGGCAGTGAAGGGGTTAACTTTTTTTGAGAGGGAGGGGTTAAATGTGTCCCTAGGGGCGTGCTTCTAACTGTGATTGGTTGTGGCTTGAGGTGTAAGAACAGTGATCAACGGTCCTACATAGCAGAACCGTATGATCACTATTCTTACACAGGGAAGAATGACAGGCAGCTTTGTTTACATCAGCACCTGCCTTTCTCCCGGTGTAACGGACGATCGCGAGTGCCCGGTGGACATCGGGTCCGCCGGGCACACGCGCGAGGGGGTCCGTGACCGAGCGGGAGCGCGCATCCGGCGGCGCGCGCTCGCTCCCCAGAGCCTCACAGGCTAGCGACGTACCCATACGTCACTTTGCCTGTGAGGGGCTGACTGCCGCCGTATATAGTCGGGCGGCAGTTGGCAAGTGGTCATGGATTCTCTATTGGGATTAGATATGTACAGTATGTTGATATTGCCCAATGCCGGACATTAATATTACAAGTAATTCTTGTATAGCTTTGGGTTATTGTCTTCTTGGGAGTCAAATATTCTCAGTAGGCTCGGGTTTCTTCAAGGCTGTTTTAGGTTTTCTGCCACGATTTCCCTGTATTTTGCTTTACGCAATCTACCTTTTAATAACAGAGAAATATCCTAAAAGAATGATGCCACCACAGCCACCATGCTTCATGGTGTAGATGTGTCTTTGATAATGGGCAGTTTTTGACTTATGCAATATAAGGTGTTTTGTCTTATGACCAAAAAAGGTACATTTTGATCTTTTTTGCTCAGTTGACCTCTATGTCTCCCATGTGCCTTCTGAAAAATTGTAGGTTAGATGTCGTGCAAGTTAAATGAACAGTGACTTTGGTGTACCATTGTTCTGGGACCCCAAGTGTTGGTGTACCATTGTTCTAGAAACCCTAATATTGGCATATGATTGTTCTGAAACCCCAAATATTTGTGTAACATTGTTCTAGGGCTCAAAGTGTTGGTGTACCATTGTTCTGGGAACCCAAGTGTTGGTGTACCATTGTTCTGGGAACCCAAGTGTTGGTGTACCATTGTTCTGAAACCCCAAATACAGTATCTTACAAAAGTGAGTACACCCCTCACATTTTTGTAAATAATTATTATATCTTTTCATGTGACAACACCGAAGAAATTACACTTTGCTACAATGTAAAGTAGTGAGTGTACAGCTTGTATAACAGTGTAAATTTGCTGTTCCCTCAAAATAACTCAACACACAGCCATTAATGTCTAAACCACTGGCAACAAGTACACCCCTAAGTGAAAATTTCCAAATTGGGCCCAAAGTGTCAATATTTTGTGTGGCCACTATTATTTTTAAGCACTGTCTTAACCCTCTTGGGCATGGAGTTCACCAGATCTTCACAGGTTGTCACTGGAGTCCTCTTCCCCTCCTCCATGAAGACATCACGGAGCTGGTGGATGTTGGAGACCTTGCGCTCCTCCACCTTCCGTTTGAGGATGCCCCACAGATGCTCAACAGGGTTTAGGTCTGGAGACATGCTTGGCCATCATTGCTCTTGGAGCCCAAGTGTTGGTGTACCATTGTTCTGGGAATCCAAGTGTCAGTGTACTATTGTTCTGGGAGCCCAAGTGTTGGTGTCCCATTATTTTGGGGACCCTAATATTGGCATACGATTGTTCTGAAACCAAAAATGTTTCTGTACCATTGTTCTAGGACTCAAAGTGCTGGTGTACCATTGACCTAGGAGCCCAAGTGTTGGGGTATCATTGTTCTGGGAGCCCAAGTGTTGGTGAATCATTGTTCTGGGAGCCCAAGTGTTGGTGAATCATTGCTCTGGGAGCCTAAGTGTTGGTGTATCGTTGTTCTGGGAGCCCAAGCATTGGTATACTATTGTTATAAGAGGCCAAGTGTTGGTGCACCATTGTTATGGAGGCCCAAGTTTCGGTGTACTATTGTACATTTTCCTAGGAGCCCAAGCGTTTGTATACTATTGTTGTGGGAGACCAAGTGTTGGTGCACCATTTTTATGGAGGCCCAAGTTTCGGTGTACTATTGTTCTGGAAGCCCATGTGTTGGTGTCCTATTTTTCTGGGAGTCCTTGCGTTGGCATACCGTTGTTATGGGATCCCAAGTGTTGTAAAACCAATGTTTTGCAACCCCAAGTGCTTTCATACCTTTGTTCTGAGACCTCAGGTGTTGGTGTGGCATTGTTCTGGGAACCTATGGGGTTTATTTACTAAAGCTAGAGAGGGCAAAATTAGTCACAATTCTGAAGCGACCCATAGAGTCGTGAAACGCGTCAACCATGTCCATGTCTATGTGATGCACTGTTGTTTTCGTTTATGGGAATAAACACTCCAAGTTCATTTACTTTTTGAGTGCGGTCAAACTTTTTCCTTGAATATCTGATCACTGGATGACGGATCCGACCGACACCTGGGTGTTTGCCTCACCTGAGCGGCTTTTTCTGTGTTGTTTGAACCAGCACTGGGGGTAACATGCTGTTTAATTTTTGCTTCAGCAGTGTACAGCCCTCAGTGGGTGCATACCCTGGTTCATACGGGTGGTTGAGAGATGGTAGAACCGCAGATCAACCGCCTGGTTTTCCTTGGGATGGGGGGGGGTGCAGTTTGGCATGTTCCCCCTGGGCTCTAGATAACCTTGTCCCAGCACAGGGGGTAACATGCTGTGAATTTTTGCTTTCAGTGGTGTACAGCCCTGAGTGGGTGCATACCCTGGTTCATACGGGTGGTTGAGAGATGGTAGAACCGCAAATCAACCACCTGGTTTACCCTGGGGGGGGGGGGGTGCAGTTTGGCATGTTCATCCTGGGCTCTAGAAAGTGTTGGTGTACCATTGTTCTGGGAAACCAATTATTGGTGTATCATTGCTTTCAGAGCCCAAGTGTTGGTGTATCATTGTTCTTTGAGCCCAAGTGTTGGTGTATCATTGTTCTTTGAGCCCAAGTGTTGGTGTATCATTGTTCTTGGAGCTCAAGTTTTGGTGTACCATTGTACTGGGAGCCCAAGTGTTGGTATATCATTGTTCTGGGTGCCCCAGTGTTGGTGTATCATTGTTCTGGGGTCCCAATTGTTGCTCATACATCGTGGGGGTCGATTTGTGCAGGGGGGTTTGCAGAGAGAGAGGATTTGGGCTGAGAGGAGGGATGGGGGGGCAATGATTTGTGCTGGGAAGGAGGATTTTTACCAGGGGGGTGGATTTGCCCTGGGAGGAGGGGGGGAATATATACTTAGGGGGCAAGCATGCAGAGTAGAGCTCAATTATATTTTTTTTGGGGGGGTGCTGATATATAATGCTCATACATATTGGGGGGGGGAGGGTTTGGCATGTTCGCCCTGGGCTCTAGGTGACCTTGTCCCAGCACTGGGGGTAACAAGCTGTTTAATTTTTACTTCAGCGGTGTACAGCCCTAAGTGGGTGCATACCCTGGTTCATTCAGGTGGTTGGAAGATGGTAAAACCGCAGATCAATCGCCTGGTTTTCCTTGGGGGCGGGGGAGAGTGTGCAGTTTGGCATGTTCGCCCTGGGCTCTAGATGACCTTGTCCCAACACTGGGGGTAACATGCTGTTCAATTTTTGCTTCAGCGGTGTACAGCCCTGAATGGGTGCATACCCTGGTTCATGCAGGTGGTTGAAAGATGGTAAAACCGCAGATCAACCGCCTGGTTTTCCTTGGGGGGGGGGGGGAGAGGGTGCAGTTTGGCATGTTCACCCTGGGCTCTAGGTGACCTTGTCCCAGCCCTGGGGGTAACATGCTGTTTAATTATTGCTTCAGAGGTGTACAGCCCTAAGTGGGTGCATACCCTGATTCATACAGGTGGTTGGAAGATGATAAAACCGCAGATCAACCGCCTGCTTTTCCTTGGGGGTGGGGGAGAGGGTGCAGTTACGCATGTTCGCCCCGGGCTCTAGATGACCTTGTCCCAGCACTGGGGGTAACATGCTGTTTAATTATTGCTTCAGTGGTGTACAGCCCTGAGTGGGTACATACCCTGATTCATGCAGGTGGTTGGAAGATGGTAAAACCGCAGATCAACCGCCTGGTTTTCCTGCCCCCCCCTTCCCTAGCCACATGTGCAAATGAACCCTAAATCAAGAGAGTTCATAATGTAAAAGGACATGGCAATAGGAGATTTGGAACCATGCGTGTGCTGCAATGACACCATCTCGGAAAGTTAGGAGGAATGGCTTTCTGCGTAAGCAGCTTTTAGATGGAGGATGGGTGGTGTGTGTGTGTGGGGGCATATGGTGCCAACATTTCCGAACCTCCAGACTCCAGTGATGCAGATCCGGTCCTGCTGTACGGGGAGAAAAAAAAAAAAAAAGGATGCATACATTATAAGGAGCGGCGTATCTTTCCGTGGTTGGATGCAGTTACACACAATTCTCCAGCCCACACTCCATCTTCCCCACGCAGACTGCGCACATGTCCAGAATTCAAATATATTCCTATGAGTCACCGTGCAGAGGAGAAGGCACAGACACAGAGAGAGAGAAGCATCTCCTGCCTTCCTGTGTGTACACTGCGAATAGTCAGCCGCTATGTGAGCATCGCCCTGAACAGAGGAAAAGAACATTTATTTTAATCCTCCCATTCATGCCTCCAGCTTGCTATTGTTAGGGATTGTCACCTTCTGCACATAATGTTGGCTTTCAGGACCACAGAGGCCGGGACCACACTGAACACCGCCGATAGCACGTCAATCTGTTTTTGTTTTATTTTGTTTCTTTTAAAATAGGTTTTATTGAAATTTTAACCACTTTACCTCCGGAGGATTTTGCTGTCTTACGTCCAGGCCACTTTTTGTGATTCGGCACTGTGCGACTTTAACTGACAATTGCACGGTTGTGCGACGCCGTACCCAAACAAAATTTACGTCCTTTTTTTATCACAAACAGAGCTTTCTTTTGGTGGTATTTGATCACCTGTGCGATTTTTACTTTTTGCGCTATAAACAAAAAAAGAGTGTAAATTTTGAAAAAATAACAATATTTTTCACATTTTTTTATATGAAATTCCCCCCCAAAAAAATTTAAAAATCTAATTTTTTTTTAAATTTTCAGCCAATTTGTTTTCTGCTACCTATATTTGGTAAAAAAAATCACAATAAGTGTATTTTAATTGGTTTGCGCAAAAGTTATCGCGTCTACTAACTACGAGAAAGATTTATGTCATTTTTATTGTTTTTTTTTTTACTAGTAATGGCGGCGATCTGCGATTTTTAGCGGGACTGCGACATTGCGGCGGACAGATCGGACCCCTAACTGACATTTTTGACACTTTTGGGGGGACCAGTGACATTACTACAGTAATCAGTGCAATAAATATGCACTGTTACTGTACTAATGACACTAGCAGTGAAGGTGTTAACACTGTGGGTGATCAAGGGGTTGAATGTGAGCCTATGGGAGTTTTTTTAACTGTATGGGGCGGGGCTTGTGAAATGACCATAGAGACCTGTGATCCTATATAGAAGGGTCACAGACGCTCTGTGATAATTTCAGAGAGAACAACGGTTGGCTGTGATTACAACAGCTGACCGATCTTCTCTCTCAGCAGGGAGCGATCGCAGGTGTCAGGCGGCAATCAGAGCCGCCTGATCTGTGCATCGGCTTCGCCGCCGACGAGCGGGGACAGGAGTGTGCCGCCGGCGGTGCCCACTCACCCCCTAGCTGCCTGCTTGACCGACGTAGGTCCACGTCGGTTCATGCAGGAGGGGCTGCCTGCCCCGATATAACTGCGGCGGGCGGTCCTTAAGTGGTTAACATATGTTTTATTGAAATTTTAAAAGAAGATCTCTAGTTATATATTTTTTTCATTTTTCGCTCAGCTATACATGTGTAGCACCCTCCTAGGTAGGTGTTAGTGAGAGAGTATAGTTTTGAACTCTGTTTGCCTATCAGAGGGGCTGCAGGTAAATCTATATTGTTCTCTGCCTACCAGAGAGCAGGATCTGTTAGTGAGGTCTGCTCATTGTGCTCAGTATGTAATTCATTCAGTCTAGAGAGTGTTTCACGCTGGTCCAATAGGGAGGCATGTTGGACAGAGGGAGGAAACCTGATGAATGGGTGCATAGGCTTTTGATACAGTCCTGATGATTGGCAGAGGGAAAGTCGCCTCTGTGCATGATGGGATACTGTATAAAAGCACATGTGCTCAGGGTCTTTAGTTGGAGATAGGAATCTCGGAGTGAGGGGGCAGCTGCCTCCTCCTCTGTAGAGGTGCCATGTGGTCTCAGGAGGTCGATCTGAGGGCCAGAGGAGTAATCGACAGGAGCTGAACCCAGAGGTCCAGGGAAGCTGACTGAGAGGGGAGACACTAGAGATCCTGTTTCTGCAGTATCGTAAGTACAGGAACTCGTGTTAAGGGGCCTGACCTGAGGGGGGCCACCCCTGCTCATAGGATAGTCAGTGGATGGGTATTAGCAGAAAGAGGATGCTAGGGAGAGTATCATGAAGATAAAATATTGTTCATTAAGTCATCTTATGAGAGAGGATAAAGAAAGCAAGAGACTTAAAGTGGCAAGATGAATTAACAGCCTGGCTGTTCCATATCTACAAGCGGAGTTGGCAAGATAGAAGTCCTCAGATATTGTAATAGTTAAATTGGAGTGTCCCACTATTCCCTTCTCCTATCCCCATTGCAAAATAAAAACAAAAAAAACCCAATACCCCTGGACTGTTCATTGTAGCGAAGAGCCAAGAGGAATGTAGGAACTGTATTTACTTATAACCATGTGTTGGTAACTAGGGATGATCGAACAGTTCGGGTCAACCATCAGTTCGACCCGAACATTGACTGTTCGAAATTCGGCCGAATTCCGAACTTTTTGCGGTAAAAGTTCGGAATTCGGCACCAGAACCGCCCAAAATGAAATGGGACTTTAAAAGCCCATGATTGGACCAGAAACGTCAGTAAAAGCCAATTGAGGGGGCAGGAGGATGCTAGGAATGTGATTGGAGTGACTAGGAGGTCCAGAGGCCAATCAGTAGTGAATACGCCCCCCAGTATATAACATAGCCCCGCCAAATCTCTAGCACTGTAATACAGGGGCTGTGGAAGAGAGTGGAAGCAGTTCTGTTACTCCTGCTTCAAAAGTGTCATTTAGCAATTATTAGTGTGCGGAAAAGGATATGCAGTGTAGTTAGGGTACTATATACCACTATAGTTAGATTCAATAATCTAGTTTCTGTAGGGAAAGTGTTAAGTCTCAGGGTAACTGTAATGTAGTTTAGGGTGAACTGACTCTGACTGCTATGCCAGGGTGACCAAACTCATCCATGTCAGAGTGACTGCCAGAGAAAAAAGATAATTTTTCTTAGAATTTTTAGTAGAGCAGGGATGGGGCTCCGCTCCTTTCACACCTGGGTGTTTTTGTTTCAGGCGTTTATTGGGCTTTTTTGTGGACGTCTTTGGAGGCAGGCATGACATCTGAACTTCCGTGTAGGGGTATATATATACACACACACACATATATGTATATATACACATACACACATATAGGTGTGAAAGGAGCGGAACCTCATCCCTGCGCTAATGAAATTATTTGCAGTGATGGGGTTACGCTCCTTTCACACCTATATGTGTGTATTTGTATACACTGTATATATATATATATATATATATATATATGTGTGTGTATATATACCCCTATACAGAAGTTCAGATGTCATGCCTGCCTCCAAAGACGCCCAAAAAATGCCTAATAAACGCCTGCAACAAAAACGCCCAGGCGTGAAAGGAGCGTAGCCACATCCCTGCGCTATTGAAATTCTAAGAAAAATTATCTTTTTTTTCTGGTTCTGGACATGCTACAGAGCTGAAACTTCACATGTACACTTTTTAGACCCCCCAGACACTAAATCCAAAGAAATCTCAATTTTTTTTTTCAATAATTTTTTCAATAATTGTCTCTCTATCAAAAACGACAATTTTTAAGAACTTTTTTTGTGTGATTAATAGTCCCTGGTGCATGACCCAGAACCCTAGGCACTTTTTAGGGGCATTTATTGGGTTTTATGGCTTCAAAATGGTGTTTTTTGATTACCGAAGTTTGGGTCCCATTGATTTCAATGGGGTTCTGGAATCCGGACCCGAACTTTTGGGAGGTTCGGGTGTTCTGGCCGAACCAAACTTTTCAAAAGTTCGATCATCCCTATTGGTAACCAGGGAAGCCCGCAGAGTCAGTTTCCAGCAGTCCCTGCGGGGGCAGTGCTACACATAGATAGCAGCAATAGTCACCTCCTCTTCAGCTCTGTCTCCCACAGAGACTCCACCACCAGCCAATAATGTGCATGGCACTCTTGCCTGGTGGGCATTGGCACTCTTACAGTGTCAAATAAAATTCAAAATGTCAACAATAACATACAAAGCCATCCACAACGCTACCCCAAACTACATCACCAAACTCACCTCAAAATATCACCCAAAGCTTCCACTTCCCTCCTCCCAAGACCTCCTTCTCTCTAGTCCCCTTGTCACATGCTCACCTCCAGGACTTTTCCCGAGCCTTTTTCATCCACCTTCTACTTTACTCCTCCCCATACCTCTTGCTTTCCAGCTCAATCGTCACCTCCTTCCATGCTCGTCTCCAGGACTTCTCCAGAGCCTCTGCCATCCACCCTCCACTTTGCACTTCTCAAGGCCTCCTGCACTCTTGCCTCCTTGTCACAGGCTTGCCCCCAGGACTTCTCCAAAGCCTTTCTTATCTACCTTCCACTTCCCTCCTCCCAAGACCTTATGCTTTCAAGCTCCTTCATCACCTCCACCTATGCTCGCCTCCGGGATTTCTCCATTTCTCCAGAACCTCTTCCATCCACCATCCACTTTGCTCTTCTTAAGATCTCCTTCTCTCTAGCCCCCTAGTTCAGCCCTGTTCAGGATTTCTCCAGAACTTCAAGTGTAAACAAGCCCTTGGAAATAGGACGTGTAAATATCTCAGGAGTCTAGTCTCCAACTGGGAGATTTTCTCTTACTTCTGTTTTAATGACCACTGTAAAATCTTGGTTTCTCAAACACTTTCTGATACACAATTCTATGTACGCTGTGGATTCACAATTGTATAAAGATCTGAAATGATGGGAGTTTGAGTTCTTTGTAAATAAAAACAATGGAAGCAGCTATAACTTCATGAAATGTATGAGCTGGGGCTCAAACTTGGGCTTTAGCTTTTCTGTGTGATGCTAATCGATGCTTTCCTTCTTTAGGTCCATCCATGACAGGTCCTTCCCGGCAGACATGGGTTCCGTGGATGAGGTAGATGACCAGCAGCACCTGCAGGCCGGGATGGAGCATTTCCAGGATGTGGTGGGCGATGGGCAGTACAGCTGGGCCGCACTCTGGAATATATTGACTATTGGGGGCAGTATCTGCCTCCTTGTACTCTCACAGATACTGGTGAGTCAGCAATTGCACGTCACTTACAGTATAATATATACAATACAGCATGAGCTATTTTTGGGGGGGTTTTTATAAAGCGAGGAAGGGTTAAAACCTGTTGTGGGTGTTTTTTTTATCTAAACTCCCCAAATTATTATTCCATGACAGCCTTGTGTCAAAGGAGATGGGTTTATGATGCAGGCTGTCACTGAGCCTAAAAGACTGAGGACACCTAGTGGCAGAACAGAATCACTGCAACTGCAGAAAAATCTATTTTTTTTTTTTTATTATGGCTTGTTCACACTGGCGTCTGGGGGGAGGAGGGGGGTGGGGGTAGAACAATGCAGTTAAGCTACCTAAAAAAGGGAATGCACAGTATACATATGCTGTGATGTTTTACTTTGAGGACACAGCAAAAATAAAACTGCATGTTGCATTTGGCGGGTGATATCACCACAGAATTCCCAAAATGATTGTTCCATGACGGCCTTGTGTCAAAGGAGATGGGTTTTTGCAGAAAAATCAACTTTTTTATTTTTACTATTAGGGCTTGTTCACACTGGCGAGGGGGTGGTAAAACCAGGCAGTTAAACCACCTTAAAAAAAGGGCATGCGGTACCGCCACAGAATTTCCAATATTATTATTGTTCCATGACAACCTTGTGTCAGAGGAGATGAGTTTTATGATGCAGGCTGTCATTTAGCCTAAAAGACTGAGGACATCTAGTGGCCAAACAGAATCCCTGCAATTGCAGAAAAATTTACTTTTTTATTTTTACTATTAGGGCTTGTTCACACTGGGGAGGGGGTGGTAAAACCAGACAGTTAAGCCACGTAAAAAAAGGGCATGCACAGTATACACATACTGTGATGCTTTGAGGACACAGCAAGAATGAAAGTGCATGTTGCATTTAGCGAGCGGTACCGCCACTGAATTCCCAAAATGATTGTTCCATGACAGCCTTGTGTCAGAGGAGATGGGTTTTATGATGCAGGCTGTCACTGAGCCTAAAAGACTGAGGACATCTAGTGGCAGAACAGAATCACTGCAATTGCAGCAAAATCTACTTTTTATTTTTACTATTAGGGCTTGTTCACACTGGGGAGGGTAGAACAAGGCAGTTAAGCTACCTATAATAGGGAATGCACAGTATACATATGGTCTCGGGGGGGGGGGGGGGTAAAACAAGGCAGTTAAGCTACCTATAAAAGGGAATGCACATATACATATGGTCTCGGGGGGGGGGGTAGAACAAGGCAGTTAAGCTACCTATAAAAGGGAATGCACAGTATACATATGCTGTGATGTTTTACTTTGAGGACACAGCAAAAATAAAACTGCATGTTGCATTTGGCGGGCGGTATCGCCACAGAATGATTGTTCCATGACAGCCTTGTGTCAAAGGAGATGGGTTTTATGATGCAGGCTGTCACTGAGCCTAAAAGCCTGAGGACACCTAGTGGCCAAACAGAATCACTGCAATTGCAGAAAAATCGACTTTCTTATTTTTAGTATTAGGGCTTGTTCACACTGGGGAGGGGGTGGTAAATCCAGACAGTTAAGCCACGTAAAAATAAGGGCATGCACAGTATACATATACTGTGATGCTTTAAGGACACAGCAAGAATGAAATTGCATGTTACATTTGGTGGGCGGTACCGCTAAATTCCGGAAATTCCCAAAATTATTATTCCATGACAGCCTTGTGTCAAAGGAGATGGGTTTTATGATGCAGGCTGTCATTGAGCCAAAAAGACTGAGGACACCTAGTGGCCGAACAGAATCACTGCAATTGCAGAAAAATCTACTTTTTATTTTTACTATTAGGGCTTGTTCACACTAAGGAGGGGGGTGGTAAAACCAGACAGTTAAGCCACCTAAAAAAAGGGCATGCACAGTATACATATACTGTGATATCTTGATGACACAGCAAGAATGAAACTGCATGTTACATTTGGTGGGCGGTACTGCCACAGAATTCCCAAAATTATTATTCATTATGTCAAAGGAGATGGGTTTTATGATGCAGGCTGTCATTGAGCCTAAAAGACTGAGGACATCTAGTGGCCAAACAGAATCACTGCAATTGCAGAAAAATCTACTTTTTATTTTTACTATTAGGGCTTGTTCACACTGGGGAGGGGGTGGTAAAACCATGCGGTTAAGTCACCTAAAAAAAAGGGCATGCACAGTATACATATACTGTGATGCTTTGGGAACACAGCAAAAATGAAACTACATGTTGCATTTAGCGGGCGGTCTCGCCACCCAACATGGCCTATTTAAGTGTACGGACCCTGCATTGGCGCAGTGGTTCAGACTTTTTAAGGGTTAAATCAGGCGGTGAGGAGACAAACATCTGGTCCATACAGGGTAAGGAGCTTCCTGAGCTGAAGGGGTTAAGCCATCCGCTGTGGCGATAAGGTCAGTAACTCCTACTGTTGCATTCTGGGACCTGCTAAACGCAACAGGCACTAAGGCTTCATTCACACTCGTGTGACTTGTCATGCGACTTTGGACACATAAAATCACATGACAAGTCACAACCCATTGATTTCAATGGAGGCCATTCAAATCTATGCGACTTAACCCTTTTGTTGCCAGAGCCGGGTTTTGCGGTTTTTGCACACATGCTTAAAAAAATAATTTCTGGCCTGAAGATTACACAAAACCCCAAAACATTAAATATTTTCTAAAAGCAGACACCCTGGAGAATAAAATAGTGGTGGTTCTAATTTTTATGTCACATGTGATGACCCCAAAGGTTTAGGGAATGCGAAATTTCAGTAAAAAGCACACTAAAGTGAATTTTAGGGCATACAAACACAATAAACTACCCAAATGTTTGGTAAAATATAAAAGACGAGGTTGCCCCGAGTGAATAGACACCCAACATGTCCAACCTTTAAATTTGTGTGCGCCCATAAAATGGCGACAGACTTCAGTACCCTATATTTTCTATAGGCGACAATTCAAAAGCCCCCTATAGGTCTTCAGTTTAGTGTTATGGAGGAGGTCTGGTGTTAGAATTATTGCTCTCCCGTTGGCGTGCGAGGCGAGATGTAACATGCGTATCGCAATCTACGTTTCACACGTAGACACCCCCCGACACATGCGTTTATGTATGTGCGTATACATGGGGGTGGGGGGGCCTCAAAAAAATTTTGGGGGGGGGGAATTTTATAAGCTTGGGTGTAACAATTTCTTTAAAAATATTTATTTATTTATTTATTTATTTTTTTATATTTTTTATTAGGCTGCATTCACATGTCAGCGTATTGATCGCGGGCAGAATCGCTGCGATTCTGCCCGCGATCTGGAAATTATTGCAAATCGCGGGACGCATGTACGTTGCCTGTGATTTGCAATAGCACCCCAAACGCTGTGCGATGTTGCCGCGAATTCCGCCTGCCGAATCGCGGTAACATCGCGCAAAAAAAATCGCGGGACGCATTACGCTCCAAAGAAGCTCTTGTACTTTTTTGGGCGTAATGCGTCCCGCGATTTATTTTTTGCGCGATGTTACCGCGATTCGGCAGGCGAAAATCGCGGCAACATCGCACAGCGTTTGGGGTGCTATTGCAAATCACGGGCAACGCACAGGCGTCCCGCGATTTGCAATGATTTCCGGATCGCGGGCGGAATCGCGGCGATTCTGCCCGCGATCAATACGCTGACATGTGAATGCAGCCTTAGGATTTTGCATATAAAACAAACAACGAGAACAAGAACAACTGTTGACCCAAGTACAACATGTACAGTCAAAAAACTAATTTTTTTTTTTTTTTTTAATTTAACTTTTTTTTTTTTCATTTACATAGGGGACAAAAAGCCATCTATGTAATGATTTTTAGGTGACAGGTTTAACCACTTCTGAACCTGAAGGTTTTACCCCTCTTTCATGACCAGGCCATTTTTTGCGTTACTTTATCTGACAATTGCGCGGTCGTGCGAAGCTATAACCAAATACATTTTATATCCTTTTTTTTCCAACAAATAAAGCTTTCTTTTGGTGGTATTTGATCACCTCTGTGGTTTTTAATTTTGTGCGCTATAAACAAAAAAAGAGCAACAATTTTGTAAAAAAAAAAAAACAATATTTTTTTTACTTTCTGCTATAAAACACAGCCAATAAAAAACCTTTCAAATTGTTTTTCATCAGTTTAGGCCAATATGAATTCTGCTACATATATTTTTGGTAAAAAAAAAAATTCAAAAAAGCGTATATTGATTGGTTTGCGCAAACGTTATAGTGTCTACAAACGATGTGATGTGTTTATGACATTTTTTTTTTTTTTTTTTTTTACTAGTAATGTCGGGGAAAAAAAAAAAACAATATTTTTTTACTTTCTGCTATAAAACACAGCCAATAAAAAAAATTAAAAAATCTAATTTTTTTTCATCAATTTAGGCCAATATGTATTCTGCTACATATATTTTTGGTAAAAAAAAAATCCCAAAAAGCGTATATTGATTGGTTTGCGCAAACGTTGTAGTGTCTACAAACGATGCAATATGTTTATGCAATTTTTATTTATTTTATTTTTTTACTTATAATGTCGGCAAAAAAAAAAAAAAACAAAACAATATTTTTTTACTTTCTGCTATAAAACACAGCCAATAAAAAAAAAGAAAAAATCTAGTTTCTTTCATCAATTTAGGCCAATATGTATTCTGCTACATATATTTTTGGTAAAAAAAAAAATTCCAAAAAGCGTATATTGATTGGTTTGCGCAAACGTTATAGTGTGTACAAACTATGTGATATGTTTATGTAATTTTTATTTGTTTTATTTTTTTACTAGTAATGTCGGGAAAAAAAAATATATATATATTTTTTTACTTTCTGTCATAAAACACAGCCAATAAAAAAATTTCAAAAATCAAATTTCTTTCATCAATTTAGGTCATTATGTATTCTGTTACATATATTTTTGGTAAAAAAAAAAATCCAAAAAGTGTATATTGATTGGTTACAGCATCTACAAACGATGCTATATATGTTTATGTCATTTTTATTTATTGTTTTTTTTTTTTTTTACTAGTAATGTCGGCAAAAAAAAAAAAACAACAATATTTTTTTACTTTCTGCCATAAAACACAGCCAATAAAAGAATTTCAAAAATCAAATTTCTTTCATCAATTTAGGTCATTATGTATTCTGTTACATATATTTTGGGTTAAAAAAAAAATCCAAAAAGTGTGTATTGATTGGTTTGCGCAAACCTTATAGCGTCTACAGGATGCGATATGTTTATGTAATTTTTATTTATGTTATTTTTTTTACTATTAATGTCGGCAATCAGTGATTTTTTTTGGGGGGACTGCGACATTGCGATGAACAAATCTGACATCTAACTGACACTTTTGACAATTTTTGGGGACCATTGACACTTAATACAGTGCTCAGTGCTAAAAATATGCACTTTCCCTGCACTAATGACACTGGCAGGGAAGGGGTTAACATCAGGGGTGCTCAAAGGGTTAAATGTGCCCCTAGGGCAGTGATGGCGAACCTTGGCACCCCAGATGTTTTGGGACTACATTTCCCTTGAAGCTTCTATACTCTGCAGTGTAGTTGAGCATCAATGGAAATGTAGTTCCAAAACATTTGGGGTGCCAAGGTTTGGCATCACTGCCCTAGGGAGTGCTTTCTAACTGTGTGGGGGATGGTCTGACTTGGGAAAGACAGAGATCCATGTTCCTGTTTAGCGGTTTCTAACTGTGGGGGTGGATTGCACTTATTGGGAGAAGACAGAGATCTGTGTTCCTGCTTAGCGGGAACACAAGATCTCCATCTTGTCCCCTTGCAGAACGCTGATCTGCCTTGTTTACATAGGCAGACCGCCGTTTTGCCTCTCCCGGTGATGATCCCGGCTGGCCAGCAGACATTGGGACCGCCGGACCCGTTGATTGACATCCCCGCTAGCCAATCGCGGCGCAATTGCGTATCTGGGGGCGCAATGGCGCCATCTAGTGGCTATTGAACGAAACGGCGTACAGGTACATTGTTTAGCGCAATAGCACCACTAAGCCGCAGTATATATGGAGCGGCCGGTGGGCAAGGGGTCAATGAGACATGCAGGGTCTAAAAGACCCCTGATGTCTCCTCTGGGCTCCACTGAATGTGCGAAACATTCCAACCTCACAGAAAGTTGGGAGGAATACTGACCTCATGTGAGTAAAGTGCTGCGCAAACTGTTGGCGCTATATAAATACCGTATAATAATAATTGAAACCCTAAGCATCTGCAAACACGTGCATTTTCACACGCGCCAAACCGCATGGTGCTGTAATCATGCTGAGCGTTTTTGGAAAGGAGTCAGGGACTTCTTTTACGTTTTTTTAGCGCATAGGGCAGTCCAATCAAAATGAATGGGCTACCCAACGTGCGGAGCACAGGAACACATGGAAGTGTGAAGCACTTCTTGCTGGAGGCTGCCATTTTGCTGAAGCCCAGAGCCCCTGAACAGCAATAAATCATAAAGCAGGACAAAACTAGGGATCGACCGATTCGCACAGGTGATCAAATACCACAAAAATAAATCTGTAGACGCGATACCTTTTGCGCAAACCAATGAAAATACACTTATTGGGATTTTATTTACCAAAAATATGTAGCAGAATACAAATTGGTCTAAAATGATGAAAAAATTTTATTTTTTTATTTTTTTTGGGGAATGTTATATAGCAGAAAGTGAAAAATATTGTTTTTTTTTTTTTTAGAATTGTCCCCCCTTTTTTTGTTTATAGCGCAATAAATAAAAATTGCACAGGTGATCGAATACCACAAAAATAAATCTTTCCCCCAGTTTGTAGACGCGATAACTTTTGCGCAAACCAATCAAATTACACTTATTGGGATTTTATTTACCAAAAATATGTGAAGAATACAAATTGGTCTAAAATGATGAAAAAAATTAGATTTTTTAATTTTTTTTTGGCAATGTTATATTTTTTTAAGCATTGTCGCTCTTTTTTTGTTTATAGCGCAATAAATAAAAATCGCACAAGTGATCAAATACCACAAAAATAAATCTTTCCCCCAGTTTGTAGACGTGATAACTTGTGCAAACCAATCAAAATACACTTATTGGGATTTTATTTACCAAAAATATGTAGAAGAATACAAATTGGTCTAAAATTATGAAAAAAATGTTTTTTTTTTTTTTTTTTGGGGAATGTTATATAGCAGAAAGTGAAAAATATTGTTTTTTTTTTTTTTTCTTTTTTTTAGAATTGTCCCTCTTTTTTTGTTTATAGCGCAATAAATAAAAATCGCACAGGTGATCGAATACCACAAAAATAAATCTTTCCCCCAGTTTGTAGACGTGATAACTTGCGCAAACCAATCAAAATACACTTATTGGGATTTTATTCACCAAAAATATGTAGCAGAATACAAATTGGTCTAAAATGGCCTGGTCACGAAGGGGGTAAAACCTTTCAGCGCTGAAATGGTTAAGGACAGAAAATGACCCAACCCCTTTAATGCGACTCCACCCAAAACAACGCACTGCATTGCGTCAAAAACTTGAGCTGACTGACGGGTCATTTTATAACATTTAAAAAAAAGTTTACAAAAAGCAGAAAAAGAAGTAAACGCTGCGATTCGCTGTAACAACCCATTGCATTCCCTTACACAGCGCACCCCAACGCGAACACGTTATATAAAGCGTAACACGCGCGTGCGCTGGTGTGAGCGGTCCCTTGAATCTCCAGCAGGCTGCGATCTCCTCTACTAGGACTGTGTGTCTGTAATGATACAATGTCATTTAGTCCAGACTTCTGGGAAATTAGCCCAACAGCTGTGCTGCACGTGAGCGTAGCTGAGCGCAGCGCATTACACCAAACAACTCTGCTACAATGTAATTCACTTACGGGAATGTAAGACTACGCTGCCATTAGCAGTGGTGGAGAGATTCCGTAGTGATGGTTGGGGGGGGGGGGGGATAGAAAAGCCTTATCATTTTCCAGAAGATTCTAAATGAGATTTACAAATAGACCATCTGGCGCCTCTAAGGCAACCTATGATTCATATAAGATCAGATCCTGACCGGCGAGGGCTGATTAATGTCATTTGCGCGGAGTCATCCACCTCTCGCCCTAGGTAATACATTTTTCCAGGTCAGCTTCAATTATCCTAAATGTATTATGTTATACAGCTCTCTGATGTACATCAGGGGGGAAATAATCAACAGAGAGGCCGATTTTATGCTTTTATTTGGGCAGAATAGGAAATCGTTCTTCCGTTTGGCCAGCTAGCGTCCTTTAACCACATGCCAACCGGCCGCCGTGTATTTACGGCGGCAGTGTGGCCCCTATTGTGTAAAATGACGTACCTGTTGGTCGTTTCATTCAATAGCCACTAGATGGCGCCATCACGCCACCGGGGGCGCGATCCCGCCGGGATGTCAATCAGCGGGTCCGGCAGACCTGATGTTCACTGGCCACCCACGATCATCCCCAACCTTTAACCACCTGGTGAACGACCACCATGTATTTACTGTGACAATGGGGCACTACTGCGTGAAATTATATATCTGTATGTCGTTTCGTTCAATAGCCACTAGAAGGCGCCATCCCCCTGTGATTGGCTAGCAGAGATGTCCATCAGTGGGTCCGGCAGACCACCGGCCACCCACGATCATCCCCGACCTTTAACCACTCGCCATGTATTTACTGCGGCAGTGTGGTGCTATTGAGTGAAACAACGTACCTGTAAGTCGTGTCAGTCAATAGCCACTAGATGGCACCATCTTGCTGCCGGAGGTGCGATGGCATCGTGATTGGCTAGCAGGGATGTCCATCAGGGGGTCTGGCAGACTCGATGTCCACTGGCCACCCACATTCATCCCCGAACCTTTAACCACTTGCCGACCGCTCGTCATGTATTTACTGTGGCAGTGTGGTGCTATTGTCTGAAACGAGGTACCTATAGGTCATTTCGGTCAATAGCCACTAGATGGCGCGATCGCGCAACCGCATTCATTGGGTCCAGTGGACCCGATGTCCGCTGGCCACGCGCGATCATTCCCGACGTTTAACCACTTGCCGACCACCCGCCGTGCATTTATTGCGGCAGTGTGGCGCTATTGCGCAAAATGACGTACCTGTATGTAGTTTTGTTCACTAGCCCCTAGATGGCGCGATCACGCCGCCGGAGGCGCCATTGCACCGTGATTGGCTAGCAGGGATGTCAATCAGCGGTTCCAGCAAACCCGATATCCGCTGGCCACCCACAAATCATCCCCGACCTTCAACCAGTTGCCGACCGGCCGCCGTGTATTTACTGCGGCAGTGTGGCGCTACTGCGTGAAACGACATACCGGTACCTTATTTCATTCAATAGCCACTAGATGGTGCCATCGTGCCGCCAGAGGCGTGATCCCGCCTGTATTGGCTAGCGGGGATGTCAATCAGCGGGTCTGGCGGACCCCATGTCTCCCCATTAGGGAGATTCACCCTCTCTATTTGTCCTGTTCACCATTATCATTGATAATAAAAGTAAAAGAGATTCCCAAATTTTGACTTGTCCCCAGAAAAGTAATAGTGGGGAAATCTTCCAATGGGGACACTAGTTCTGGTGACATAGGGGTCCCCAAGGAATTCCCTTAATTTGCAGGGATTTCCTCTCACTTCCTGTTTGGCTATGGGACAGACGGGAAATCTCTGCAATGGGACACAGATGGCGAAAGAAAATCTGACAGAGATTATAACCCTCTCTTACCCTATCCAATATAAAAAAAAAAGTTTTGCTCAAGTTCTACTTTAAAGTGTTCCTAAACCCAGGAGCCTGTAGTCACTATATCTGGTCTCCCCAGGAGCCTGCAGCCACTATATCTGGTCTCCCCAGGAGCCTGCAGCCACTATATCTGGTCTCCCCAGGAGCCTGCAGCCACTATATCTGGTCTCCCCAGGAGCCTGCAGCCACTATATCTGGTCTCCCCAGGAGCCTGCAGTCACTATATCTGCACTCCCCAGGAGCCTGCAGTCACTATATCTGCTCTCCCCAGGAGCCTGCAGTCACTATATCTGGTCTCCCCAGGAGCCTGCAGCCACTATATCTGCTCTCTCCAGGAGCCTGCAGTCACTATATCTGCTCTCCCCAGGAGCCTGCAGCCACTATATCTGCTCTCCCCAGGAGCCTGCAGTCACTATATCTGCTCTCCCCAGGAGCCTGCAGTAACAATATATGGTCTCCCCAGGATCCTGCAGTCACTATATCTGCTCTCCCCAGGAGCCTGCAGTCACTATATCTGCTCTCCCCAGGAGCCTGCAGCCACTATATCTGCTCTCCCCAGGAGCCTGCAGTAACAATATATGGTCTCCCCAGGATCCTGCAGTCACTATATCTGCTCTCCCCAGGAGCCTGCAGTCACTATATCTGCTCTCCCCAGGAGCCTGCAGTCACTATATCTGCTCTCCCCAGGAGCCTGCAGCCACTATATCTGCTCTCCCCAGGAGCCTGCAGCCACTATATCTGCTCTCCCCAGGAGCCTGCAGTCACTATATCTGGTCTCCCCAGGAGCCTGCAGTCACTATATCTGCTCTCCCCAGGAGCCTGCAGCCACTATATCTGCTCTCCCCAGGAGCCTGCAGTCACTATATCTGCTCTCCCCAGGAGCCTGCAGCCACTATATCTGCTCTCCCCAGGATCCTGCAGTCACTATATCTGCTCTCCCCAGGAGCCTGCAGTCACTATATCTGCTCTCCCCAGGATCCTGCAGTCACTATATCTGCTCTCCCCAGGAGCCTGCAGTCACTATATCTGCTCTCCCCAGGAGCCTGCAGTCACTATATCTGCTCTCCCCAGGAGCCTGCAGCCACTATATCTGCTCTCCCCAGGAGCCTGCAGTCACTATATCTGGTCTCTCCAGGAGCCTGCAGTCACTATATCTGCTCTCCCCAGGATCCTGCAGTCACTATATCTGGTCTCCCCAGGAGCCTGCAGTCACTATATCTGCTCTCCCCAGGATCCTGCAGTCACTATATCTGGTCTCCCCAGGAGCCTGCAGTCACTATATCTGGTCTCCCCGGGAGCCTGCAGTCACTATATCTGGTCCCCCCAGGATCCTGCAGTCACTATATCTGGTCTCCCCAGGAGCCTGCAGTCACTATATCTGGTCCCCCCAGGAGCCTGCAGTCATTATATCTGGTCCCACCAGGAGCCTGCAGTCACTATATCTGCTCTCCCACAGTACACAGAACATGGAAATGCAATTATTTTAGTAAATATAAACTGCTAAATACCTTTTCTCATCAGCAGTATATAGCAGTCCTGTGACTTCTATCAGTATCCGGTTAAAGCTTGTAGGAGGAGTTTTCATTCTCTTCTGACTGTCCTATGTAACCAACCTGCCCTCCAGGCTGCCCTTCTCTGTGCTGGTCCTGCAGCCTCCGGAGAGATGTGATCTAAGTATCCCAGGAGACTGCGGGACCAGGTACACCCCATTCTGGATTTCGAGGGACTGTCCCTGATTTGGAGCAAAGTCCCTCTGTCCCTCTTTCCTTCTCATTTGTCCTTAATTTTAGTCTGATCTATATAGTTACATATAAAATGCACTTTTTATCTATCAAAAAGTGTTTCCCAGTGCTAAACCTTTCATCCAATTTCTAAATTGCTGCATTTGTAAATTTCAAAAGCCAATAAAAAGGAAGAATAGTGGTAAAAAAAAAATGGACTTTTGTGGGGTGTGGCGGGGGAGGAGGGGGGTGGTGTCCTGTCACTACTTTTGCTAATAGGTGTCCCTCGTTCCCATCTCAAAACGTTGGGAGGTATAGGATTATGGTGTGGGGTTGTTTTTCAGGGGTTGGGCTTGGCCCCTTAGTTCCAGTGAAGGGAACTCTTAAGGCCTCAGCATACCAAGTTATTTTTGACAATTTCATGCTCCTAACTTTTTGGGAAGAGTTTGGGGACGGCCCCTTCCTGTTCCAACATGACTGCACACCAGTGCACAAAGCAAGGTCCATAAAGACATGGATGAGCGAGTTTGGGGTGGAGGAACTTGACTGGCCTGCGCAGAGTCCTGACCTCAACTCCATAGAACACCTTTGGGATGAATTAGAGCAGAGACTGCGAGCCAGGCCTTCTCATCCAACATCAGTGCCTGACCTCACAAATGCACTTCTAGAAGAATGGTCAAACGTTCCCAGAGACACACTCCTAAACCTTGTGGACAGCCTTCCCAGAAGAGTTGAAGCTGTTATAGCAGCAAAGGGTGGGCCAACTCAATATTGAACCCTACGGACTAAGACTGGGAAGCCATTAAAGTTCATGTGTGTGTAAAGGCGGGCGTCCCAATACTTTTGGTAGTATAGTGTGTGTAAAGTCCATCTAAATCAGGGATCTCCAAACTACGGCCCTCCAGTTGTTGCGGAACTACACGTCCCATGAGGCATTGTAAAACTCTGACGTTCACAGACATGACTAGGCATGATGGGAATTGTAGTTCCGGAAAAACAACTGGAGGGCCGTAGTTTGGAGATCCCTGTCTACCAGTCCATGTAACACCACCCTCTCCACTTAACCACTTCCGGACCACCCGCCGCAGTTTTACGTCGGTACTTTGAAGTTAAATACCGGGGCTATGGCAGCAGATAGCTGCCGTAACCCCGGTATTTTTTTAAACTGCAGGAAGTCTGCTTTAACATAAGGGTGGTCCCAGCGGTGGATTCACTGCAGGATCACCTTTATGGGCAGCGGGAGAGGTGGCCCCCCCCCCCCCTCCGCTTCCCAGTCGTTTTCCCCGCTTACTGGACCCGTCAGCAGCTGGGAAACGATCCGGTGTTGTAAAATTTTGTCGGACCCGTGAAAAAATTGGACCTCGTCACTTCCGGTGATAGAGCATCACAAAACAGCGGGTGGGAGTCGTCCATGCGCATGCGCAGAAGACATTTTTCGAGGTTTGGCAAAATTATAACAGAGAGCGGACAGCTGATTGAGAGGAGGCGGGGCTGAGGTGCGACGGAGGACGGAGGACACCGCCGCGTCATCGAGACATTAGGGACGGAGGCACATATGCAGAGCTGGTGGAGGAGGCGGGACGGAGGTGCGGCCGTGTAATATATGCAGGACTTTAGCGACTCCTTGTTTTATTATCTTTACATTTAGTATTTCTTATTTTGTATTATATAAATAGTAAATGTAATGAAATTCTAAGGATAAATAATACGATAATTACTAAAGATAATAAAACAAGGAGTCGCTAAAGTCCTGCATTTATTACACGGCCGCACCTCCGTCCCGCCTCCTCTCCCGCCTCCTCTATTCAGCTCTGCAGATGACGCGGCGGTGTCTTCCGTCCCACCTCAGCCCCGCCTCCTCTCATTCAGCTGCCCGCTATGTGTTATAAGTTTACCAAACCAAGATAATGTCTTATGCGCATGCGCACTTGAGACTCCCATCACCGGAAGTGACGAGGTCCGATTTTTTCACGGGTCCGAGAAAATTTTAGAACACCGGTCTGCTGTCCTCTCAGGCAGGAAGTCGAGGGAGGGCAAAATGGCCCCCACTCCACTCTATGGCCTTGGAGGACGAAGCCATACGTCACTTCCTAGAAACAAATTTAAAGAGCCCTTTTTTTTTTTTTCATCATGAAAAAAAATGACTTTTTTTAGTGTAGATGTGAGATGGGAGGTCTTTTTGACCCCAGATCTCACATTAAAGAGGACCTGTCCTGCTTATTTATATTACAAATATTTATATTACATTCCTTGTAATAGGAATAAAAGTGATATTTTTTTTTTTCAAACTGTAAAAGGTAAAAAATAAAAGATAAAATAAATAGGAAAAAAAAAATTCAAGCGTCCCGTCCCCGTTAGCTCGCACGCAGAAGCGAACACATACGCAAGTCACGCCCACATATGTAAACGGTGTTCAAACCACACATGTGAGGAATCGCTGCGATCGTTAGAGTGAGAGTGATAATTCTAGTCATAGACTCCCTCTGTAACTCTAAACTGGTAACCTGTAGAAGTTTTTAAACCGTCGCCTATGGGGATTTTTAAGTACCAAAGTTTGTCGCCATTCCACGAGCGTGCGCAATTTTGAAGCATGACATGTTGGGTATCTATTTTCTCAGCGTAACATTATCTTTCACATTATAGAAAAAAATTGGGCTAACTTTACTGTTTTTTATTTTTTATTTCAAAAAAGTGTAATTTTTACCAAAAAATTGCGTTTGTAAGACCGCTGCGCAAATGCGGTGTGATAAAAAAAATGTTGCAATGATCTCCATTTTATTCTCTAGGGTCTCTGCTAAAAATATATATATATATATATATACTGTATATATATATATATATATATATATATATATATATATATATATGTGAACCGGGACTGAGACAGGAGGTTTGTTACTGACCGAACACCACATGAAAATAAAGAAATAAAAGTTTGAAAAAAAGAAAACGAATGCAGCCACCACATCCACTGATTGATAAGCTGCAATATATGACATTTTTATTTTTGGGTTTCGCTGAGCTTTAATGCATTTTTTTTCTTTCTGATTTATTTTCTTAGGATCTAACAACCCTGCAAAATGGATTCTGGAAAATCGAGATGTCTGGCTTTGTGTTGGTGATCATCTTCTTTGTTGCGGCGCTCATCGGTACCATGGTGAGCCATAAATGTATTCTAGTGCCAGGGCATTCCGGATTCACCCTTGCCACACCCGCAGTCATTCTGCCATCACTAAGGAGAGAAAGAATCAGACCTTAAAAACTTGATCTGCCAGCCAAAACTTTCCAAACACTTGCAAGCAGGGCCAGGACAAGGGGTGGGCAGAAGGGACAGCTGCCCTGGGCACTGTAGAATCAAGTGAGGTGGGGGATACGGTTGCGTTCTCATCCCTTTAAACCAGGAAACATATTTATTACACAGGTTCTGAGGCTGATATAATGCAGGTAAGGCACTAAGTGGGTTTAATTACCACCTTAATCACTCGCAGAACCTGTGTAATTAACCACTTGCCGACCAGTCACGTTGACTGTACTGCGGCAAAGTGGCTCGATTCCGTCCAGCGACGTAGACCTACGTCGCTGGACTCCTCCCCCTGTAGGCGGCGCTCGCGCGCCGCGGGAGGCGCGCTCCCGCTGTTTTCAGGCATAGCGGGAGTCTGGCCAGGGGAGGAGCGGCGGCGATCGCCGCTGCTCTTTCCCGATCGCCGGGGAATCGAGTCTGGAGATCCGCCCGCTTGTGTAAACAGAGCGGGCGGACCTCCTAAGTGACAAACAGTGACGAATTGCAGGGTTGAGCATAGCTGAACATGCAATCTGTCCCTGTGTCACTCAGTCACCTCCCCCCACACACGTCAGTAAGCACCAGGCATACATTAACCTCTCCCTCTCCAATAAAATTAACCCCTTCCCTGCCAGTGTCATTTTTACAATAACTGCATATGTATAGCACTGATTACTGTAGTAATGTCACTGGTACCCCCAAAAGTGTCAAAAATGTCAGTCAGGGGTCCGATCTGTCCGCCGCAATGTCGCAGTCCCGCAAAAAAAATCGCAGATCGCCGCCATTACTCGTTAAAAAAAAAACACCAAAAATGACAGAAATCTTTCCCTTAGTTAGTAAATGCAATAACTTTTGCGCAAACCAATCAAAATACACTTATTGTGATTTTTTTTACCAAACATATGTAGCAGAAAACAAATTGGCCAAAAATTTAAAAAAAATTAGATTTTTACATTTTTTTGGGAGGAATTTCATATAAAAAAATGTGAAAAATATTGTTATTTTTTCAAAATAAACGCTCTTTTTTTGTTTATAGCGCAAAAACTAAAAACCGCATAGGTGATCAAATACCACCAAAAGAAAGCTCTGTTTGTGGGGAAAAAAGGACGTACATTTCAATTGGGTATGGCGTCGCACGACCGCGCAATTGTCAGTTAAAGTCGCACAGCGCCGAATCGCAAAAAGTGGCCTGGACGTAAGACAGCAAAATCCTCCGGTGGTAAAGTGGTTAAAGTGTCCTGGTTTAAAGGGATGAGGTGGCAACCGTAGTGGGGGGGGGGGGGCAGCACAGGGAGGGACTCGTGTTGAGAAGGGGAATTTGGGGTTCGGCAGGTGGTAAGAATTCTTCTAGGAGGGCAAATTTGGTGGTGATTTGGGGGGATTTGTGTTTGGAGGGGGATGAGGGAAGACAATTTGTGCTGGGGGAGGGGATGTGAGGGGTTTGTGCTATAAAAGTAATTTTTTTTTTGGGGGGGGGGGGGGTTTGTCTTAGTAGATGATGATTGGGAGGTATTTTGCTAGAAGGGGAATATATTTTGGAAGGGGGGGGTTTGCTTGGAGGATGAATTTAAGGGGTAGAGGATGTATGCTAGGAAGGGGAATTTTTTGTTTTGTGGGGGAGGGTGGGTGTGCTGGGGGCTTATACAGGGAATTGTTCTGGAAGGGGGATTTTAGCAGGGGCAGATTTGTACTGGGAAGAGGGGGAATATAACAACTTCTGAACTGGGCCTTTTTCTGACACTTGTTGTTAACAAGTTAAAATCCGTTTTTTTTTTTTTGCTAGAAAATTAGTTAGAACCCCCAAACATTATATATTTCTTTTTTTAGCAGAGACCCTAGAGAACAGAGGCAACATTTTAAAAATTTCTACAGGTTACCAGTTTAGAGCTACAGAGAAGGTCTAGAGCTCAAATTATTGCTCTCGCTCTAACGATCGCGGCGATACGTCACATGCGTGGTTTGAACACTGTTTACATATGTGGACGCGACTTGCGTGTGAGTTCGCTTCTGCGCGCGAGCTAACGGGGGCGGAGGGCTTTCATTTTTTTTCTTATTTATTTTATCTTTTATTTTTTTATTTTTACACTGTCCTTTAAGAAAAAAAAAAATAAAATTTTTGATCAGCTTTATTCCTATTACAAGGAATGTAAACATCCCTTGTAATAGAAATAAGCATGAGGACCTCTTTAATGTGAGATCTGGGGTCAAAAAGACCTCACATCTCACATCTACACTTAAAAAGAAAAAAAAAAAAGTCATTTTTTTTTTCATGATGAAAAAAAATTGGCTCTTCAAAAACTGTTGCTAGGAAGTGACGTATGACGTCGCTCCGGTCCTCCAAGGCCATAGAGTTGAGTGGTAGAGTCACAATTTGGCATGTTCGCCCCTGGCTCTAGATGACCTTGTCCCGGCACTGGATGGAGGTTAGGCCCAATGGACAGCAGCTGGGAGTTTCAAGAGAGGAGAGCATTGTTAGATGGATTGGGGTGCCAGGGATATTCTGGCAGAGGGTATTACCTAAAGTTCACCGATTTGCCTGGCTGGACAGACTGCCAGATGTTTTGGTCTTACATGCTGGTGGGAACAACTTAGGTCTACATTCCATGAGGAAACTGATTAAGGATGTCAAACTGGACTTCTTGCGACTTCGGTCTTCCTTCCCTTACATGATCATAGTATGGTGAAATATGGTGGCCTGCACTGCATGGAGAGGGGCCAGGTCAGTGGAGAAGTTGAACAAAGCCCGGATAAAGTTGAATAAGTAGGCAGGCAGATTCTTCGCTTGGAATGGTGGATTAGGGGTTAGGCATGTGGAGCTGGAGATGGACACATGGTTGTACCTTGGAGGGGATGGTGGGTATTGACTAGGGATAGACCGATTATCGGCAAGGCCGATATATCGAGGGCCGATATGCACTTTTCCCGATATATCAGTATCGGCCCGGAACTGGCCGATTTTGCCGATATTTTTGTGACGTCATTCTGCCTTCTTAGGCCGCCTCCCTCGCCTTTGGACAGCCTCGTCTAGAGTCAGGACTAGTCTCGTGGGAGTGTATCATAGCCATACACCCACCCACAGCAGCCCGGTGCCAGACAGCCACCCACATCCACAGACCCTTTGCCAGCCAGCCACCCACAAGCCGTGTACCAGCCAGCCAGCCACCCACAGGCCCTGTACCAGCCACCCACAGGCCCTGTACCAGCCAGCCACCCACAGGCCCTGTACCAGCCAGCCACCCACAGGCCCTGTACCAGCCAGCCACCTACGGCCCCTGTGCCAGCCACCCACCCACCACAGGGTGCCAGCCAGCCACCCACCACAGGGTGTCAGACAGCCAGTCACCCACCACAGGGTGTCAGACAGCCAGCCACCCACAGACAGGGTGCCAGACAGGCAGCCACCCACAGGCCCTGTACCAGCCAGCCACCCACAGCCCCTGTGCCAGCCACCCACCTACCACAGGGTGCCAGCCACCCACCACAGGTTGCCAGCAAGCCAGCCACCCACCACAGGGTGACAGCCAGCTACCCACAAAAGGGTGCCAGACAGCCAGCCATTAAGCATTAAACAAAAATTAACATGTTCAGTACCAGATTTGTGTCAAAAATTGTCTTTATTTTTCAAAACTTTAAATGTACAAAATATCGGCCCATATCAGTCGATACGTTGTGACCAAAATATCGGTATCAGCCCTGAAAAAAACATATTTGTCTATCCCTAGTATTGACCTGTGGTCTTTGGGATTACAGAACGGTATCCAAAGGGCTTTTCAGGTGTGGCGGCGGGCACAAGTGTAAGGTTTCACATTTGTGCTGCTGGGGCAGTTGGGGTCCTTGACGAGGGCCCAAAACATGGTGTCGAAACGATAAAATGGTGGGGCCCATCTCAGGTATGGAGTCCTATGGTTGGTTTGGTTCATTGTAGACCGACCAGGTAGTGTAAGGTGGTTAGGGGTCTGTGGTCAGTGAGCATACCTCCCAACTTTTTGAGATGGGAATGAGGAACACCTATTAGTAAAAGTATGTAGGCATTGGACACACCCCCCTGCCACGCCCCCTTAAAGGAGAATTATACAAAAAAAGATTACTTAAACCCAAAAGTGCTTTCTTTTTTTTACCACTACTGTTCCTTTATCTTGGCTTTTGAAATCTCCAAATGCAGCAATTTGGATGAAAGGTTTAGCACTGGGAAACAGTTTTTGAAAGATAAAAAGTGCATTTTATACACAACTATATAGTTCAGACCAAAATGAGGGACAAATGAGGAGGAAAGAGGGACAGAGGGACATTGTTCCAAATCAGGGACAGTCCCTCGAAATCAGGGACAGTTGGGAGCTATGAGTGAGGATAGTTCTCGAGGCGGTGTTTTGGCGGCTGGGGACAGAACCTAACTTAACCACTTAAGCCCCAGCCCTATTTCGGACACTTTTTGTTTACAAGTTAAAACCAGTATTTTTTCCTAGAAAACTACTTAGAACCCCCAAACATTATATATATTTTTTTAGCAAAGACTCTGGAGAATAAAATGTCGGTCATTGCAAAATTTTTTGTCACGCGGTATTTGCGCTGCGGTCTTTAAAACGCCATTTTTTTGGAAAAAACTTGAAAAATCACATTTCACTGCATTTAAAACATACTAAACAGTAAAGTTAGCCCATTTTTTTTGTATATTGTGAAAGATGATGTCACACCGAGTAAATAGATACCCAACATGTTACGGTTTAAAATTGCGCCCCCCCCCCCCCCCCCCCGTGGGATGGCGACAAACTACGGTCAATAGAGATCTCAATCTGCGACGCTTTAAATTTATTTAACGGTTACCAGTTTAGAGGTAGAGTGTAGCTCTTTTTTTTTAATCATTGCCCACGCTCTGGTGATCGTGGCGATATCTCACATGTGGGGTTTGAACAGCGATTTCATTCGCGGCTCGACTTGCGTATACGTTTTTTTTTGTGCGCGAGCTAACGGTGAAGGGGGCGGCTAAATTTTTTTTTTTCCTATTTATTTTTTATTTTTTTTCAACTTTATTACAGGTTTTTAAAAAAAAAAAAAAATCTGATCACTTTTATTGCTGTCACAAGCAATGTAAACATCCCTTGTGACACCAATATGTGTGACAGGTACACTTTATGGAGGGATCGAGGGTCTAAAAGACCCTATACCCCTCCACTACACTTCCCTGTATGCAAAACGCCGAAAACGGCATTTTTGCATACAGCCGTTTTTTAAAACTGCCGCCTTTTGCAGCAGAGTAACCCGGAAGTGACGTCATGGACGCCGCCTCCGGGTTACGTCATCGGAGACCCGATCTATGCCGTTTCCGGCATTCATCGGGACTCCATCCAGCCGGCGGACGTGCCGGCTGGGTGCTCGGGGCTCCCGGTGGGACGGGAGCCCCGAGCAAAGCCAGGGCAGGCGGCGGGAGGGGGGGACGTCACCTCCCGCCCCCCCGGTAACGATCGAGCGGCATCGGTCATTACCGACGGAAAGCCGACCGTCGGCTTCAAACTTATGGTAATGGTACCACAAACTCCAAAGTTGTGGGAGATGGAATTGTCAAGGATCTGCAACCATTCTTTGATCTGGATTGGTTTGACTGTTTTATATTTTTCTGTTATTTATGTTTTTTGTTTAATAAAAGGCCGAACCGGCCCTTTAATCCTAATGCTGAGTTAGTGTTGTCATTTAAAGGTAAAGGGGGTGGTGTTGGGTACTGATCCAGGTAATATGGTTAAACAGGTGGGATCTGAACTACCCTAGTCATGGACTAGCAGTGCATTAGATCAGTCATTCTCAACCTTTTTTCAGTCAAGGCACCCTTTAAAATTATGGACAATCTCAAGGCACCCCATTCTAAAATATAAAAAACTATTCTAATAAATTTACATAATACAGCAACATCCACAAGTGTAGTAGATTTCTCCCAAATCTACTACACTTTTGCACACTGGTACTGACTAGTATTCCAATGTTTCCCTTCTCCCTCTGTTTTTCTCCATCACTCAGCTAATGTGACCCCAGCACTCACAGATAGGGGCAGGGAAGGGACAAACAAGGATGCTGTGCAGACAACCAACATCCTCCTTATCAACTGATATCTATGATGATACTGAGGCGACACATCCGGGGAATGTCTACCTACTTGGTTTAAGGGTTATCCCCTACTGGTGGATATATGGGGTTTGTTGTCCATGGTGAAGTCCCTGGCTTTGAGCTTTCTTTGTTTTTGGCAGTATACATGATCTTTACTTGATTCTTTACCCAAGTTATGGCAAGATTGATATTACATCTTCTATCGGGATCCCATATTTGAACCCCTAGCTATCACTCTGTATAGTGTATTAACATTCATAATCTACACCCAGACCCTATGTGTCCGCCATTGGCTTTACATCTTTCAATGGGATATATGCATTTTCCACCTATACCAGCGTAAACTCTGTTCGGTGTCCTAGGCCTCAGCTATTCCATGTGCCAGCCCAAAGCCAATTTTTTGCCTTGCGTTACTTGGAGAAGAATATTATTGTCTGCATCTGGTCCTGATGAAGCTTACTGCGAAACGCGTTGACCTTTGAGCAGACGTATTTTCACATCCACGCATTATTTGATATGAATTGTTGTGTTTATACATGACCAATCTTTGGTCATGATTATCTATACATATGTGGGATGACTTTGACCCTTTTCTGTTTGGTCAAGGTTCATCACCTTTTATGAACAAATTTTAACTTTGAATTCAATAAATGTTCTTTTATATATATTTGTTTCCAAGTCTATCTTTGTAATGTTCCGGTACCTTTGGTACCCTAAATTACACTTTCCACAAGTGTATGCGCCCCACCATTTACTTTTGGAAAGGTGCGCATACACCTTTAAGACTGGAGCTGTCATCACCCAGCGCCGGACTAGATGGCTATTTAAAGCGCCGGTTCTCACTCACATGTGTTCGTTCAAACACCCTTACCTGGATGCTAACCTTGCTTGAAGCTTCCATGCTTGCAAGCTTACCTCGCTGACGGAACCTCGCTGCGCTGATCCCTGTATCCCGCTACTGGATCATCCGCCTCTCCTGAACCACCCTTTGGCTGTATCGCTAATAGTGCTAAGTACCCCACAGGGGAATTCTCTATAAACTTATACTAAGCTTACACTATCTAGCTCTGCATAGTAAAGACTGTTTATCACATCTGCATAACTAGATTGCTAGCTCTTGAGGCTACTGCTACTTTCCTGCACTGGGTTGATCACTCTTGTATGTCCACCTGCTACTCTGTCATCTGCTACCATACATGACTGCTAAACCTTCCTGCATCCATCTGCTACTGTCTCACCTTCAAGTGTCTATCACCTACCACCTTCACTCAACCTATCCCTCAAACCCTCATCATTGTGTTACCACATACATAAAGTCACACTAGGAACCAGCTTGCTAATTGTGTGTATTTACTGGCTGAAATAAGACCTTCCACACATGATGAGTCATTGAGGTTGGGAATGGTATCTCAGCATATCTCTTACATGACTACTGACGTGGAACTATTTCTGCAGCTGAAAATCCACACCATATAAGAAACGCAGAAGCGTTACAATCTTATGATGTGCCCGTAAAGTCCACCAATGTGTTCAGTTGTTTCTACAACTGTGATTTTTTTTGTCTGTTTTCTTGGATTATGGCACACTCTTGGTAGCTCGTTTTTGGTTTCTGATGATATCATTGTTAGGGATGATCGAACGGTTCGGGTCGACCATCGGTTCGACCCGAACATTGGATGTTCGAAATTCGGCCGAATTCCGAACTTTTTGTGGTAAAAGTTCGGAATTCGGCCACCAGAACTGCCCAAAATGCAATGGGACAGGAACTGGGCTTTAAAAGCCCATGATTGGCCCAGAAACATCAGTAAAATGTGATTGGAGTGACTACGGGGTCCAGAGCCCAATGAGGAGTGAATACGTCCCCCATGCGCCCTCCAGTATATAACATAGCCCCGCCAAAACTCTAACATTGTAATACAGGGGCTGTGGAAGAGAGTGGAAGCATTTGTGTTGCTCCAGTGTCATTTTGCAATTATTAGTGTGAGGAGAGGGATATGCAGTGTAGTTAGGGTACTATATACCACTATAGTTAGATTCAAAAATGTAGTTTTTGTAGTCATAGCTTTAAGTGTCAGGGTGACCGTAGTGTAGTTTAGGGTGAACGGACTCTGCCATGTCAGGGTGACCGTAGTGTAGTTTAGGGTGAACTGACTCTGCCATGTCAGGGCGACCGTAGTGTAGTTTAGGGTGAACTGACTCTGCCATGTCAGGGTGACCGAACTCTGCCATGTCAGGGTGACCCCACTATGCAGATTCTGGGTTAGGGGTATACATATAATATATATATATATATATATATATATATATATATATATATATATATATATATATATATATCAAAAACAACAATTTTTAAGAACTTTTTTTGCCTGATTCATAGTCCCTGGGGCATGACCCAGAACCCTAGGCACTTTTTAGGGGCATTTATTGGGTTTTAGGGCTTCAAAATTGTGTTTTTTGATTCCAGAAGTTCGGGTCCCATTGATTTCAATGGGGTTCTGGAATCCGAACCAAACTTTTGGGAAATTCGGGTGTTCTGGTTGAACCAAACTTTTCAAAAGTTCGATCATCCCTAATCATTGGTTGTTAGGACCCCGGCGAGTAGAAGGCCGTAATGGTGCATAATGAAAACCCATGACTTTGTGTAACTAATAGGCAGGCTTCATCCATCTGCTGGCTTGTATACAATTTTGGGGCAATTTTTAGGCATTTTGCCAAGGCACCCCTAAAGAAACCTCAAGGCACCCTCGTTGAAAAAGGTTGCATTGAACAATGGCCATGCACCATTTTTTGGCAATGCAGCATTGGATCTGCCTTGCCATCAGTGCATTGGGGTGCCATTCAAAATAAATGGCACCGCAATGTGTTAATGCATGCCAGCACACAGCAAAGGTGTGAATTTCCCCTAAGCCTTAGATTAAATCTGTTTTTTTTTTTTTTTATCACTCCAGACCAGGCTGGGACTTTTAGTTCCTCATCATCAAGATAAGTCAAGGTTGCTTGTAGGATAGAGGTACACAGCTGCTGGAAAACAATTCAAGGACACCTTATTATCACAGGCACATTTTTCTCTCTCTCTCTCTCAACAAAAGGACTTGACATTACAATGTCATAATACCGAGCACTGACTGTTTCCACGCTGTTCCACTGCAATCGCTTTTACCAATCGAAAAACACGTCAGACCTTACAAGGCTAAAACACAGGCAGACAATAGGAATGTGAACACACGGGAAAACACTGCTTGTTCTGGGCCAAAAAATTCTTCCTGCCGCATCCATAAGCGCATCAACAATCACAGCTTTGCCTGCTATCAATAGGGGAGATTAAAAAAAGGGGTTTCTTTATGGTTTGAGAGATTTTTCTTTTATTTGTGTCTTCTTTTTATGGTTGCAGGTATGGTACCTGAAGTCGCACAGTGAACCGGCGCTTTCGGACGATCGCCGTCAATCCGTGAGTCGGCAGCCCTCCTTCACATACTCCGAATGGACGGATGACAAAGTCGAGGACTTCATGGATTTTGACCCTGTCCCGGACACCCCCGTTTTTGATTGTCTGATGGATATTAGGGGTGATACGGACCTGGGCACGCTCAGTGTCAAACCTGTGGGCCTCCAGGAAAGGTGATATCTTTATTTTGAAATTTGGATAGGGGGTATGTTTTTTTTTTTTTGCAATAGACAATCAACCTGAAACTGATATTTCAGAGCTTTGCACTAGAATATTTGAAATAAAGTCAGCCATTTCATAGGCCTGTGCAATTTTAAATATTTAGGTGTTTGGTATCTATTTACTCGATGTAACATCATCTTTTTATATGTTGCCATAAAAATTGGGTATTATTTGGTGTTGCACTAAAATTAATTTAAGTGCAGTGGCGGCTGGTGCTCCATGGGCCGGGGGCAGACGGACCACACCATTACCCCCCCCCCCCCCGACCACACCAGCTCCAGCCCCCACACCATACCCCCCCCGGTGGCCGGCTCACTCACCCTGGACTGGCAGACAGCGGCGGGGGCGGCGGCCCCCTCACTTTCCTCCGTGGGTCGGGCTTCCCCTGCGCTCCTCCCTCCTCCTTTGCCAATAGCATGGCTTCTCCTTTCGGCCAATCAGGAAACAGGTCTCAGGACCCGCTTTCTGATTGGCCAGAAGGAGAATCTGTGTGACAATAGCGAATTTTCATTCGCTATTTTCACACAGCTGGGTGGGCTCGGGGCGCAGTGCTCTGCACCCCGAGCCCACCCTTTTTTGAAGCCTATTAGAGCCTCTGGCTCTAATCACGTGCTTCAAAAAAAAAAAAAAACATCAGAATCAATGCGTCCAGCGCCCTGCATGTAGATTAGGGGGCCGGATGCATGGATAGGGGGGGTGGTCCCAATGGACGAGCCGCCACTGTTTATGTGTATTTTTCTCCTAAAAAATTGCATTTGATAAATGGCTGCACAAATATCACGTGATATACAAAATTGCAACAGCCACCATTTTATTCTCCAGGTCTTCTGTTTGCTGAAATTATATAATGTTTGGGGTTCTAAGTAATTTTTTGGCAAAAAATGATGATTTTAGCACGTGTGTGAAAAATTTTAAAAATTGCCCAGGGCACCAGGTGGACATCAGGAAGTTAAACAAGGTTTGGATCTGAGTGGATCAATGCAAACTTGGGGTAGCTTCTTCTACCACAGGGCCGGCCCTACCATGGGTCACGCTGGGTCCATTGGACCCAGGCAGAACTTGGAGAGGGGCAGCAAATTGACTCCCAAGATTTTTTTTTCCAGCAGTTTTGTGTTTCATTAGTTTGCGGCGCATTACGGGTGGCATTTCCCATCTCATACTGCTGTCCGTAGTGCAAACTAATGAGTATGAGGAGGCGGAGCGTCTCCTCCGGGGAACGTCCCTCACGTGATTGTGGTGTGCGCAATGACGTCAGACATCAGCACAGTCCATCTCACACAGGGCCGGCTGGATCTTCCAGGGTGGTGACCGCGGCAGACACAGTAGTGACAGGAGGACTGACAATGGGTGATTGCTGGATCGGTCCCGTGGCGAGTTATGGAAGAAGATAGCCGTATATCAGGGGCGTTACTACAGGGGTTGCAATTGTACACCTGGATAGGAGGGGCAGCGGGGGCGGCATGTAGAGAAATCACTGTCCTCCTTTTTCTTCCTGCAGCTGCAGGAGGAAAATGGAGGAGATTGGTTCCTGCCCCCGCCACTCCTCCTATCCCATTCACTTGTGTTCTGCTGTCTCTGGGCCCCTGTGTGCTCCCCTGGTCCCCCCTTATCACCCACCCCCCCCACTGTGATCCCTCCCCTCTCCTGCCGGCTGCTGCAGGGGATGTGTCACAATAGAGAACCAGGAAGGGGTCGGTAAATATGTAATTTACCAGCTCCTTCCTTTTCTGAATGGACAGAGTCATAGTCGGTGACATTGTAAAAAAATAAAATAAAATGATATAAAATAATACAATTAAAGTACCAAAAAATAAAAACTACTGACACCAGTGGGTGAACTTCCAGGATCGCAAAGGTCACACTTGCAACCGGGCCCTGGCATTCCACCACTGAGGGGAAGGCCCCAAGATGGCTGGAAGGGGGCCCACTGCGGGACCATAATAAAGGGACCCGCAACAAGAATAAAGGACCCCAGGATCAGTAGGAAGAGCCCCAGAATTGAAGGGAAGGGCCTCGGCCAGGGGTCTGCGGGGCCCTTCATGGTTTCTTGCACCGGGGCCCTGAAGGTTCTAGTTACGCCTCTGCTGTATATATAATATTTTGTAAATTTTACATTTATTTAAAATAATAGATGTGGGGGCCTTTTGTTGGGCATGATTTTTTTTGGGGGGGGAGGGGGGGCAGCACTTCATTCTTGGGCCCATTTAGCACAATTTCTTGAGCCAGTCCTGTTCTACCACCATACTTATTTTTTAATGAAACCTGTGAAACTACTGAAAATGTTAAGGTCAACAGAATCCTAGAAATTACAACTTGGTTTAGATCAAAGACTAAGCTGATTGGTTATAATGCATAGTAGCAGTCCATATAGCAAATGTGTTTGTTGGTGTAATTAACTTGTGTACATAAATGTAATGTTTATAATATTTATAATAATGTATAATATGTGATTTAGGTTATTGGGTCTTTAATTCTATGTGAGCTCTATATGTATTCGGCAGGCGTGGCTCCAATGTGTCCCTGACCTTAGACATGTGCACACCCGGATGCACAGAGCCCTATGGACATATCATGTCACCCAGGGAGCAGTCCAACCGGGAATATCTCCAAACTGCCGGCAGCATCCTCACCCCTGACGAGCTACACGAGAAAGCCCTGGACTCTTTTAACCTTCAGAAGGAGTTCTTCGTAAGTCTATTATTAAAATATCAACAGCGATGCTTAAAGTGGTAGTAAACTCTCTCTGTTTATTTTTTACCTACAGGTAAGTTTATAATAAATCTTACCTGTAGGGAACATAAATATCTCCTAAACTTGCACCATTTAGTAGATATTCTAGTGAGTGGCAGCCCATGACTTCACCGGCGCATGCGCTCTGAAGGAACGGCATACCCATGCCGTTCCTTCAGTGCTCTGTGCCCTGGGTGGGACGTTGTTGCGGCTCGGCCATTCAAGCGGCCGCAGCCCGTGAACCCGAAAGGAAGACCAGGTGAGGATGGAAGCCTCTGTAGCGGTGACAGCGCACCGCTGGTGGGCTTGATTTCAAGGTAAGTCTTTCATAATGTGTTAGTATGCAATGCAGACTAGCACATTATGCCTTTACCTTGCAGGGAGAGCTTTTTTTTTTTTATATTTGTCCACATTTACTACCGCTTTAAGTGTTTTTTCAGCAACAGAATTTCCTCTTCATTCTCCTCTCTTCCCTCTACTCTGCTCTCCTCCTCGCTTCATTTCTGCTCTCCTTTCCTTTACTCTTTCTTTTCCCCTTTTCTCCATTTTCTGCCTCCTCTCCTTCCCATCCCTTCCGCACTCTCCAATCTTCTTCTGCTCTTCTACCTTCCTTTTCTCTGAAATCCTCCACCCTCTTCACTGTTCTGCCCTCTTCTCCTGTCCTCGCCATTTCCTCCCTTCTTTTCCGCTCTTCTCCACCCCTCCCTCCTCAGCCCTCCCCTCCTATCCTATCTTTGTCTCTTTACCCTTGCCTCCTCTCCTCTGACCTTCTCAACCCTCCTATCTCGTCTATGTTCCCCCCCTGCCCCCTCCCCCCATTTCATGCCCTTTCTCCCAGCCTACCTGCCCTTCTCTCCTCTCCTCTCTTCTCCCCTTCCATTTCCTGCCATCTCCTCCCCTCTTCCTGCCCACTCCATCTGTTTTACTTGTATTCCTTTCTTCTAACCTCATCACCTCTCCTCTTCTCACTACCCGTCATTTCTTCCCCCTTCTTCTTTGTTCCTCCTTTCTCCCCAACCCTCCCCTTTACTCATTCTTCCCCCTTCAACCTTAATCTCCACCCCCTTCCCCTTCATCTCCACCCCCTCCATCTTCTCTCCCCAACCCTCCCTTTTCCTTATTCTCCCCCCCCCTTCATCCACCCCCTTCTTCTTCTCTCCACAGCCCTCCCCCTCCTCTGTTCTCTCACATCTTCTCTACTCTCCTTCCCTCTCCTCCCTTCTTCACTACTCTTCTCTCTATTTACCTTCCTCTCTCCGATAATTTCTTCCCCCTTCTTCCTTGTTACTCTCCTTCCACCTCTCTTTTCCCCTTTCCATCATTTCTTCCCCCTCTTTCCTCCTTTCTCCCCACTCATTTCTCTCCCTTCCCCTTCAACTGCCCCCTCTTCTTCCTCTCTTCCCAACCCTCCCCTTTACTCAATCTTCCTCCTTCCCCTTCATCCACCCCCCTCCATTTTCTTCTCTCCACAGCCCTCCCCTTCCCTCTGTTCTCTCCCCTTCTCTCTACTTACCCTTATCTCTCCCATAATTTATCACCCCATCCTGTTCTCCCTCCATTCACCCCCATCCCTCTGCTCTCCTTCCACCTCTCTTTTCCCCTTTCCATCATTTCTTCCCCCTCTTTCCTACTTTCTCCCCACTCATTCCTCTCCCTTCCCCTTCAACTGCCCCCTCTTCTTCCTCTCTCCCCAACCCTCCCCTTTTACTCATTCTTCCCCCTTCCCCTTCATCCACCCCCCTCCATATTCTTCTCTCCATAGAACTCCCCTTCTCTCTGTTCTCTTCCGTCCTCTCTTCTCTCCTTCCCTCTATTCCCCTTTTCACTACTCTTCTCTTTAATAACCTTCCACTCTCCCCATTCTCCCCATCCACCTCCATCTTCTTCTCTCCATGACCCTCCCCTTCCCTCTGTTCTCTCGTGTTCTCTCTTTTATCCTTCCCTCTCCTCCCTTCTTCACTACCCTTCTCTCTACTTACCTTCCTCTCTCCCCATCTCTCCTCTCCTCCTGACATTTGCTCTGTTCTTCTAGCCTCTCGCCTGCTATCCTGTTCCCCCTCCATTCATCTCCACTCCTATGCTCTACTTCCACCTCTCTTCTCCCCTCCCCATCATTTCTTATACCTTCTTCCTCATTCCTCCGCCTTCCCCTTCATTCCTCTTCCTTCTCCTTCAACTGCCCCGCCTCTTCTTCCTCTTTCCCCAGCCCTCCCCTTTCCTTATTCTTTCTCCTTTCCCTACATCCACCCCCTCCTTCTTCTCTCCATTGCCCTCCCCTTTCCTCTGCTTCTTCCCATCTCTCGTCTCCTCCCCAGATTTGATTTTCGCTCTTTCCTCTCGCCTCCATCCTGTTCCCCCTCCATTCATCCCCACTCCTCTGCCCCCCCCCCCCCATCATTTCTTCCCCTTTCTTTTTTTGTCCTCTCCCCTGCACCCTCTTATATCCTTTCCCCTGCGTTCCCTTCTTCTATCTTCTCCTCTCCCACCTGATTCCACCACCATTCATCCACTCCTCTGCTCTCCTTTCGACTCCTTCTTCTTGTTCTACCTTTCTCCTCAACAACCTTCCCCTTGCTCATTCGCTCTTTCTTCTCACCTCCCATCCTGTTCCCCCCTCCATTCATCCCCATTCCTCTGCTCCCCCCCCCCCCCATCATTTCTTCCCCTTTCTTTTTTCGTCCTCTCCACCCCCCTTCCCTCGCATCCTCTTCTATCCTTTCCCCTGCGTTCCCTTCTTCTATCTTCTCCCCTTCCATCTGATTCCACCATCATTCATCCCCACTCCTCTGCTCTCCTTTCGACTCTTCCTTCTTGTTCTGCCTTTCTCCTCAACCTTGCCCTTGCTCATTCCTCTCCCTTCCCTATTAACTGCACCCCCCTTCTTCCTCTTTCCCCAGCCCTCCCCTTTCCTCATTTCTCTCCACTCCTCTCTTCCTCTCTTCTCTCTTACCCTCTCCCATTCTTCTGAATCCCCCACATGTCTTCTATAACTCATTAAAATCACAGGACATCAGGGCTGCCTTCGAGTGTCACGATTTTTGTATCTTGAGATTTAACGTGCAGTGTTTTATCTGTGAATATTAATTACCTTCTGCTGTGAAATATGTCTCTTTGACAGACAAGTTGACGGAAGAGAATAGATGCTTGCTGTACATCTATAAGCTTTTAGGCCATGTTCCATTTCAGATGCCCGAAACAATTCCACCATTGTGTTTATCAGCTGTGAATTTCTCATCAAAAAGCTGTTAAGATTTTAAAATTTCCATCATTTTGCAGGAGATCCCCATGAACTTTGTTGACCCAAAGGAATACGAAATTCTCGGTTTAGTCCGAAAAAACAGATACAAAACGATACTCCCAAGTAAGTTCTAACCAGCTGAAAAATGCATTAAAAACTGTCAGTTATTGCTAGTGATTTTGGGGAAATTTAGTTTGGTACAAAAAAAACAATTTTGTAAAATTTAAAACATTCAATTTCTCTCATTTAGCTACATTAAAAAATGTAAAACAAAATATATCTTTACTAAAAATGTAAAACAATTTTCACTTTACTAAAAAAAAAAAAAACAAAAAAAAAAACTTTCTTTTCTTCTTTTTTAATGGGAGTGTATTTTTTTTTTGGGGGGGGGGGGGTTTTATTAATCTTTTTTTTTTCCTTGCTTTGTTTTGTTTTGTTTTTTATGTGTTTGGTCTGTTTATTATTTGCATGCTGTCACTTATAAATTATAAATTTGACTTTTTTCACCTTCTGGTTTTTTATTTTATGTGAAAACATAAATTTATGATGCTAATGAAGGGCCATATTTTGGCACAAGAACAGGTCCAGGATAGTTAAAATAAGCTTCAGAAGCCCTTTAAAGCCCCAGTTACACCCTTCTGCTTTCACTAAAATGCATTTTACCCAAATGGTGATCAATTGCTGAAATCCCCGCATTTTCAGCAGAATTGTGGGAAAATTAAAACTCATTTGATTGGCTTCTGTTAAACAGGGACTGACAAACACAGTTTAAAATTTGTCCTGTCCCTGTTAAACTAGCTGAACTTTGATAAGTGGCAGTCTAGGGTCAGCTCTGAATAGCCCCCTACTTACCCTAATAAGCCCTAATTAACTCTTCTCTCCTTAGCTAATTAAGCCCTTCTCTCCTTAGCTAATATTGTTTCCATTTTTTTTTTTTTTTACATTTTACTTCTGTTTATTACAGTTTTTCCATTTGAGATTTCACTTTTTTTTTTTTTTTAATTTCCTTCATTTTGTTTGTTATTTTTTTTTAGTGTTACATAAAAAAAGAAAATGTGTAGAATTCAAGAAACAAAGGTTTTTTTTTTTTTTTTTTTTTCTTTTAACAGAAACATAATTTAGTGTCATTTCAAATTATAGAATAAAATGTATACTTTTCTTTTACAATAAAACTACTTAAAGAAAAAAAAAACACTTATTAAGCAATTTGTTCACATTTTTTTGCATCTTTATATTGCATCTAAAACATGCCTATAGAATACATAGAAAATAAAATAATTTTTGCAAGACAAGGTTGCAGAAGAAAATCTAGCTTATTTCTCTAAAATACAATGTATGTATTACTTTGTTATCTAACGTAAAAGATTTTAACAAATACCCAGACCGATAGTGGAAATGTACAAATTTCTCTGGTCCATAGGGGGTGTACAGGTATGGAAGCTGACATTGTTAGAGTATTCCCCAGCAAACACAAGAGGACATACAGACTCTATTATCCTAATGGGATAACTAGCACCACAGCGTTGTTGTTTTATTTTTTTTACCTTTTTCAGATCCAAAAACCAGAGTGTGCCTTATATCACCAGACCAAGAGGACGACCCTCTGAGTTCCTACATAAATGCCAATTACATTCGAGTGAGTATAATCCAGATCATTTTGTTTTTAGAAAGCAGTGAATGTTTTCATTGATATGTTTCGGAGCAATTTACCCCCTTGACTTTCGGAAGATGACCAGGCCATTTTCTTTCCATTTTGTTTCCATTTTTCTGCAATTGCGTGGTCAAGCAATGCTGTACCCAAATAAAATGTATGTCATTTTTTTCCCACAAATATAGCTTTCTTTTGTTGGTTTCCTGACTCAAGCATGACAGCATACACGCAAGGGTATAGGCTCCACCCCTCGCCCAATCAGGACTGGTTATACTATATAAATGATTCGCCTCCTCCAAGGTGGCATTCTCTTTTTGTTCCTCAAATGCTCAACCAGCTATTACTATGGAAAGACGATTTTTATTTTTGCCCTCACCTTGCTGGATTCATCTGGCCAGCCGCACAGGTTCAGCCTCTCCTGTGTCGAAGTTCCCTCTGTTCCCTATACGAGGGAAGCCTCCCCCAGGCCCAGGCACTGGGGGTAGGATACTGGTCTCTGGGAACAGGTAAGTAACTCCTTCATTGACATGAGTTTCTCTCTCCTTCTTCCTGGCTCTCCATGGCTGTAAGGTTCCCTCAGACTGCTGGGGTCATGGATGCGCTGTTTGAATGTGAAATACCAGGCAGAAAGAAACAACCGGCAGGGCGGCTGCCTATTTCCTAAATGGCATCCAGTGACTTCCGGAGGCCGTGCTGCAGGCTGCCCTATCCAAAAAGGCACCTGGCTGGCAGAGGTGCACCAAGATGGCGCTGGGTGATTTCCGGTTCACCATAGGTGGACGGGAAGATCTGGAAGATGCTCAGGCAGCAATCAGGGGATACCTGGAGAGTGGGTGTGTCCCCCCCCCTTTATAGTGGGGAGTATGAGACAAGCCAGGTGCAGAAGACAGGAGAAAGAGCAGAGGCCAGGTAAGGGGAGAGGATCCAGGGTTGCTGGATAGCATTAAATGTGTGGTATGCAGGTTATAAGAATCTTCCGTGTTTGAACAGATTGTGCCTGTCTTGTGCCGCTCCTGTAGAGGTAAGACATGTCATATTGATTACATGCAGTGGAGATAGTATGTTTAGTACAACCTTTTGTTGCAGATTTTTAAAGGCATACCATGAGCTCTCCCAGAGACCAGCCACACATTATAAGGTGAGGGTCAGGTAAGTAGGTATTAAGTCCATTAAAAGAGAGCGCATGGCTAATGAAATGTAAATCTTTCTAGCCCTCACCGCCAGAACTTTTCCTCAAGACGTGCAGACAGAAGCCCTTCTATGGCTGCAAGCCATTCAAAAGCCCACCAAGAAGGCCGGCGAGCAATGGTGGAGACACAGGCTGAAGAAAGGGCGGAGGATCAATGTCTGGGCTGTGGCCTAAAGGCATTACCTAGGAAGATATTATGTTGATCTCGTCTGCTAGAAGCAGCAACAGATAAGGAAGCGGAAAAGGCAGATATGATCTCCCTAATTAAAAACAAACAGTTAAAGATTCCCTACAAGAAATGGTGGTCAAAACCAGCCAACCAGAGACAGCGGGGGCCAGCCCACTATTAGCTCAGAGAAGCCCCTAAGGGAACCATCACCAGTGTAGGGCACAGGAGTTGAATCCCCTGTAGAAGAGGAGTTGTTTGCCGAATTCGACTTTGTCTTAGCACAGCCCCTGGTAAGAGCAAAAAGAGAAGCTCTTGAATGGGAGGAGGGTATCACACAACCCGCAAAAACTAGAAAATATTATTCGCAATTAAAAAGGTCAGTACTCTTATTTCCGTTGATTGAGGAGGTGAAGGATATTATCTATGATAAATGGAAGAAGACGGACAGAAAACCGTCCTTATTCAACATATTTGAGAAGATGTATCCCTTCAAGGAAGAAGTCCATGCACTGGAGGTGCCCCCAATAGTGTATGTAGCTGTCATTAGATTGGCCAGACATGTCACATTACCTATGGATGATGCAGTTTCCTTCAAAGATGTTTCAGAAAGAAAGATAGATGTAGAGCTAAAGAAAATATATACATCGGCAGGAAGTGCCTGCAAGCCATCATTAGTGCTGACATCAATAGCCAAGGCAATATCAACATGGGCAGAGAGTGCAGAAGCGGAGTTATCCGCAGAGACCGGAAGTGCCTCAGTACTGAAAATACTGAACGAGATCAAACTGCCGGGCGAGTTTGTAGTTGAAGCAGCGATTGAAACACTGCGGTGTTCAGCCAGAGTAATGCTATCAGTGATGGCAAGAATAGCATTATGGCTCAAGCCATGGTCGGCAGGCGGATTGTCAAAATCCAACTGGTGCCGTATCCCCTTTGATGGAACAGCCTTCTTTGGCAGCAAATTGGAAACCGCTATTTTGAAGGTGACATCTGCAAGACTTGAGGTCCAGAAGCCAGCGCCAGCCAGAAAGGAGACAATTTACGAGTAAGATAAGGGACACAAAGTCCTTTAGAACAAACAAAGCTACCAGATAAGGGTGGAAGAACCCCCAGACATTGGTGGCTCGGTTGAACAAATCAAGACAAAGCACGACGCAGAAACCCTTTTGAAGGTCCACACGTCTAGACTGGTCCAGTTGGTACCCGACTATGCCAATTTGCACTGGTCTGGGCGGAGCAAATCAAGGACCCTTGGGCTATAAAGATAATCCTGGAAGGTCATCAATGGAAGTTTGTGGCCCCCCCGGAGTTGCCCCGCTTTACCCGTACAAAGCTCCCTTAGTGTCAACAGAAGATACAGATAATGTCCGATCGCTCCTACAAAAAAGAGCCATATAACCTGTCCCAATGTGAGAAAGACATCAATGATTCTATTCTCCTCTTTTTTAATAAACAAAAAAACAGGCGATTTCAGACCAGTATTAGACCTTCGGAAGTTCAACAAGTGCATGCAAGTGCAAAGCTTTCAAATGGAGGTGCTGCAGTCAATCATACAAACCATCAGACAGGGGGAGTGGATATTATCTTTAGATTTAAAAGATGCTTACGTATATGTTCTAGTTCATCAACAATGTCACAAATATTGATGGTTTGCGATAATGGAATACCATTTTCAAGTCATCTGCCTACCATTTGGTCTGTCAACGTCACTGAGGATATTCTCAAAGGTGCTACTCCGGGTCATAGCCATGTTGCGCAGACTAGGCTACAAGTGTTCCACTATTTGGACATTGTCCTCCTAGTAGCCCAAAACCTGCAAATCCTGACAGAACATTGGGAGATTCTGGTCCAAATCCTACTGAGCCTAGGATGGATAATCAACTGGCAAAAGAGTCATCCAGTGCCCATGCAGAGAATGCTGTTTCTGGGGGCAATCCTAGATACCTGCAGGAACACAGTAGAACTCCCTTCAGAGAAGGCAACGGCGCTTGTCTCTCAACTAGAAAAGATATCGACACTCTCGTACGTCACAGCCTCCCAATGTCTCAGGCTGTTAGGATCGCTAGCGGCTACGATATCCATGGTAAAGTGGGCCCACTGGCAGATGAGGACCTTCCAGGTGGAATTCCTGAGAAAATGTAAGTCCTGCTCCAGGCATTAACGGATCAGAATGTCACCAGCGATAAATCGTTCCCTTGATTGGTGGCAGAAACCAACCAATTTGTCAAATTGGCACCAACTCAACCCACCGACACCAGTAGTGATCACATTGGATGCATCAGTGGTAGGCTGGGGAGCACTTTGCAACAGGCATCTAGCCCAGGGCCAGTGGAGAAGCAGACGGAAGGAAGTTTCCAATGTATTAGAACTGAAGGTAGCCTTCCAAGCTCTAAAAGCATTCCAAGATCAAGTCAGAGGGACCAGTGTAATGCTCCAGATTGACAACAGGGCAGCAGGCGCCTATGTATGCCGCCAAAGAGGAACGAGGAGTCAAGCACTCCTAGCGGAGGTCGCGCCCATTATGAACTGGGCTCAACAGAATGTGTCAAGTCTATCAGCCACTTACATAACAGCTCCACAGAATTACATTGGACAACAACGAATGGGCACTGAACCAGTCAGTCTTCCAGTGGATTTGCTGTCAGTGGGGTCATCCAGACCTCAACCTAATGGCATCCCCGACCAACAGGAAATGCAGACGTTTCTTAGGGAGGGCAAAATTCCCACAGGCGGAAGCAGTGGATGCACTCAGCTACGTATGGATCTGTACCCTAGTATATGTATTCCCACCAATACCTATAATTCCCATGTTACTCAACAGAATAAGCAAACACCCAGGGGTGGTGATAGCAATCATTCTCTGTTGGCCCCACAGGCCATGGTTCTCACTACTACAGTCTTTGGCTTTGGAACCTCCAGTCCTACTACCGGGGATACCAGATCTCCTCCAGCAAGGTCAGTTGTGTCACGCAAATCCTACCAGGCTTCATCTTGCGACCTGGAGATTGAAAGGAGAAGGCTAGGGGAGGCAGGTTGCTCGGCCTCAGTTATCGAAACCTTGCTGAAAGCAAGAGCGGCAACGATGAACAGTACCTACTATATATAAAAAGTTTGCCACCTTCGCCGAGTACAGAGGATTCGACCCATTAGTGCCAAGGGAATCACAGGTGCTAGAATTCCTTCAAATAGGCCTTGAAATAGGCCTACAGGCAAACACACTCAGAGTCCAAGTCTCAGTCCTTTTGGCCTTGTCAGGGGTAAGATGGGCAATCCAGCAGTTAGTGCGCCAATTCTTGAAAGCTTGCAGTAGAGTTCGTCCTCAAAGAAGGTCGTTTGTTCCTTTGTGGGACTTACAGGTGGTAATACAGATGTCCCAACCTCCTTTTTCAGGTGACCAAGCAACCTTGTTGTGGAATATAACAATGAAAGCAGTTTTCCGCACTGCCATTACATCAGGAATAAGAATTTAGGATATTCAGGCCTTAGGATACAAACCTCCTTATTGTTGCCACTTACCGGATAGAGTGATATTAAGAACTCTGCCACAACATCTGCCGAAGGAAACATTCATTGGAAACAAGACATCTTTCTCCCAACAATGCAGAGAGAATCATCTAATCAGATGCACGAGTTAGATGTCGGGTCTATCTTGGAAATATACATACAGAGAACAGCCTCTTTCAGAAGAACAGAAAACCTGTCCATCATCCCAGTTGGGGCTGGTCAAGGCCATCAAGAGGGCTTATGAGGCAAGAAGTTTAAAACCTCTAATCAGTGTGAGAGGTCACTGAACTGTGCAGGATTCAAGGGTGTATCCCCAGAAATAATATGTAGAGCTGCAACAAGGTCTAAATATAGCACATTTTTGACTCACTATAACGTATATCCAGCAGCCTTAACTACTGTAGAGTTTGGTCGTTCTGTACTGGCCAGAGTTAACAATGAATAAAATACTTCAGCATACCCTCCCTTGTGTTTTTTTTTGGGCGTGCTACACAGGGGCTGACTGGCAACTTTCGGCCCAAGGGGCAAGTACAAACCAGAGGCCCATGGTGCAGCGACTCGGCCCCACTCCCAAAACTATATTGGTCGATCACTACTGGTTACCCTCAGAAATGTCTTGCTGCCAGTCAACAACTTGAATGTTTGCGTTCTGGTCCTGGAAGCCCTGCCACCCTAGGCCATGGCCTACATTGGCTATGCCCAGGGGCTGACTGGCAACTTTCGGCCCAAGGAGCAAGTACAAACCAGAGGCCCATGGTGCAGCGATTCGGCCTCCGTCCCACTCTCCTTTTTCCCAGCCTCCTCCTAAACCCCAATTCCTGCTGAAGCTCCGCTCCAGGTACTCTCTACTCACCAGCTGAATCCGGGTTCGGACCTGGCCAGTGGAGGCTGATTGGAGGGAGCTGGGAAAGCTCGGTCAGGGCTGGACGGGGGAAGGAGAGTCTCAAGTGGGGCATGGAACCGGCCTCTGCTCAGACAGAGCTGCGCTCTTTCCTTGTCTTCATCCCACACTCAGTAGGTCAGCTGCAGGGACTTTTTACTTCCCTTCACCAGGAATCCTTTAGGCATGTCTGTGGCAGATGCAGTGAAGCCTTTTTATGGGGCATCAGAGCAGCCCAGGGGGGCAATTGCCTCCCTGCCCCCTGGCCCAGTCCTCCCCTGGTGCTACATCACATACATGTATACTGTCATGCTTGTGTCAGGAAAACAGAATATTTTATACTTACTTGACGGTAATTTTCCTTTCCTGATGCATAAGCATGAGAGAATACAGGTCCCTCCCTTGGGGGCTTCATATTTGAGTCTGGTTACAAGAATGCCGCCTTTGGGGAGGCGACTCCTTTATATAGTATAACAAGTCCTGATTTGGTGAGGGGCGGAGCCTATACCCATACGTGTATGCTGTTATGCTTATGCATCAGGAAAGGAAAAGTATAAAATTAAATATAACATTTTATACTTAAATTTATATTTAAATACTTTATACTTAAATTTATACTTACCTTTTTATACTTATAAAATTAAGTATAATTTAAGTATAAAATTTTCTGTTATATGATCACCTCTGCGTTTTTTATTTTTTGCACTATAAACAAAAAAAAGACTGCCGATTTTGAATAAAAAACAATATTTTTTACTCTCTGCTATAAAACATATCCAATAAAATGATTAAAAAAATCAAATTTCTTCATAAATTTAGGCCAATATATGTTCTGCTACATATTTTTAGTAAAACAAAAATCCCAATAAGTGTATATTGATTGGTTTACGTGAAGGTTTTAGCATCTACAAACTATGGTATATATTTATGGAATATTTTTTTTATACTAGTAATGGCGGCGATCAGCAACTGATAACGGGACTGTGATATAGCAGACAGTCGGACACTAAATGACACTTTTGACACTTTGCGGGAACCAGTGACACTAATACAGCGATCAGTGCTAAAAATATACAGTCACTGTACTAATGACACTGGCAGGGAAGGGCAGTGATGGCGAACCCTGGCACCCCAGATGTTTTGGAACTACATTTCCCATGATGCTCATGCACTCTGCAGTGTAGTTGAGCATTATGGGATATGTAGTTCCAAAACATCTGGGGTGCCAAGGTTCGCCATCACTGCTCTATGGTGATCAAAGGGTTAACTGTGTGCCTAGCCAGTGTTTTTGTGTACTATATGTACTGCTTTTACTAGGGGAAGAGATTGATTCTAGTCCCTTCTTTGCAGGTGAACAAAGTCCACCCCTTTCCCCCTGTCAATACAGAGATCTGCCTTGTCTACATAGGCAGATCCCCGTTCTGTGTAGTTTACCGATGATCAGCGGGTGCCGGAGGACATCGAGTGCCCGGCACCCACAGATTGGCTTCTACTGTAAATTATTACAGCAGAAGCGGCCCACCCGTGGCGAGTGTGCACCCCCTGCAGGCGGGAGTGCAGGATCACATATATACGTGATCTTGCGCAGAACTGCTGCCCTATAGCAGTAAAATTGCTATAGGTCAGTCAGCAAGAGGTTAAAGATGAATTCCAGGTATGTTTTTTTTTTTTTTTGTTTGCAGTTACATTAGACCTGCTTAATCCCTGTGAAAGCTGAAAATCACTGTATTAGGCACAACTACTACAGTGATTGCCCCTAGCTTCCAGGTTCTATGCTGGGTAACTGCCCTGCTCGCTCAGAACTTGCGCCATTTAGGGAACACTTTGCATTTTCTCAGCAAAGTGTAGCCCCCTTGTCCTAAATGAGTACTATTATGTCAATTTAGTTTTTGGCTGGGCTGTAGTTGGCTCAGACTAATTGTAAAGTTTTTCATTTGGTTTTTCCCTTAGTTTAAGTTGGCTTGTGGTTTCTAACTATCACCAGTAGATGTCACTGGTGTCACTGGTCATAGTATGAGATTTCACAAACAAAACTAAAGGAATATTTATATTTTTTTCAGCCAATCCAGTAGGAGGGTTATGCCACTGGTGCATGCTAGGATAGGATATAAATATTTGGGACAGGCCATGTGCTCTCTCTCTCTCTCTCTCTGAAGCCTAGGGAGGTGCTGCTGGATGGAGCTTTGCCGTTAGGCCCCATAGCCTGTTTTTGGGCTTAACGTGTGCTGAAGTGGTCCTGAAGCTGTCTTGCCTGGTTTGGAGGAAGCTGTGCCACGGAGGAGACCCAGGGGAGGCCCTTGCTGGAGAGAGCCTGAAAGAAGGCTGGTCTCTCAGAAGGGCCTAGTGACTCACTTGGAGGATGCACTGAAATTTGGGAACGTGCTTACAGTGTTGTGTCAGGGTTCTGACACTGGGAAGCTGAACATTGATCTGGAGAGTCTGTAGGTTATCTGCTACAGTATCTGGGACCCCTAACCTTTACCTCTTTAACCGTTCTGCAATAAAACCCTAAAAAGACAAAAGTGACCGGCACCCACTATCCTTTCTTGGTCCCCCTATTTTAGCCGTTGACTCAGCCCTGGGACGGAAATGTTAGTCTGCACCTGGCCTCTGAAGGTGCTATCTTGCCTTTGGGTTGTCAGAGGGGTGCTACAAAAGCAGTCTCTGATTGGACAAGGTAGAGGTTGTGACATCACTGTCCTTTCTCACCACCTCACCCAATGCCAGCTGTCACCTGTATCAGCCTTTTTCAGTCCTTGAACAGTAGAGCTCTCACTGGGGGAGGGGGAAGAAGCACAGGCCACAGTGCTAACAAGTTGCAGGCTGATAGGAGGAGAGTGCAGAGTAACAGAGAGCTCATCAGTCTGTTTCTTCTCTTTCACTGTCCAGTCACAGACTGGGGGTGGGACAGGACCTATAAGTGTTAGTTAACTGCAGCAAAAAAGATAAGGTCACCTAGACTGGTAGACAGGGCTGCTGCTGGGTGTCAGAGTTGTGTAAATCTCAGGACCGGAAAGCTGGGAACAGAAATGCTGTGGCAGGTAAAATATCATTGGTGCATTTAGCTGTTTGTCTGAACAGTAGCTTTAAATCATTGGAAAACAAAAATGCTGAAAATGTGCTAAATACGCAAAAAATGGGGGAGATTTACTAAAACTGGAGCACTAAGGATCTGGGGCAGCTGTGCATGGTAGCCAATCAGCTTCTAAGTTTGGCTTGTTCAAACAAAACCTGGAAGCTGATTGGTTTCTGTCCAGAGCTGCACCAGATTTTGCACGCTCCAGTTTTAATAAATTCCCCCTAATGTGTGTCCTTTCTATACAAAACTACAAATGAAGGCCTTGTATGAGTAGTAGGTTTTGTATCCCCACCAATACCTATATTCAGGGCTCCCCCCCCCCTTCTGAGTCACCCCTTGTCTCCACCCACTACCCACCCCCGAGCGCTGTCCTTTGGTTCCACCCTCTACCACCCAGTACCCCCCCTTTTAGAGAATACAGAACCAATTATCATGTTGTGGTTCTAGGTAATTTGTATGGAATTTGTAATGATAACTAGAAAAGCAGTAAAATAGATCCCCTGGAATCAGCAACAATAGACTCCTCCCCCCAACAATAGATCCCCTCAGCAACAATAAATCTTCCCCTGCAACAATCGCCCCCCCCCCCCCAATAAATCCTCCCCTGCAACAATAGACTCTCCCCAACAACAATAGCCCCCCAGCAACAATAGTTCCCCCAAGCAACAATAAATCCTTCACTGCAACAATAGCCCCATCCACAACAAAATGCCCTCCAGCAGCAATAGATTCACCCCAGCAACAATAGATCCCCCAGCAGCCAGCATCAATAGGCCCTTCAGCTCACTCCACTGACCCCAGAACCCCCTTGCCATTGCATACATTCAGACTACGTTCCCCCGCATTCCCGCTGAAAAAAAGCCTTGCCTATATTTCCCATGTTACTCAACAGAATAGGCAAACACCCAGAGGTGGTGATAGCAATCATTCCCTGTTAGCCCCGCAGGCTGTGGTTCCCACTACTACAGGTTTTGGCGTTGGAACCTCCAATCCTACTACCGGGGATACCAGATCTCCTCCAGCAAGGTCATTTGTGTCACGCAAATCCTACCAGGCTTCATCTTGCGGCCTGGAGATTGAGAGGAGAAGGCTAGGGGAGGCAGGTTGCTCAGCCTCAGTTATAAAAACCTTGCTGAAGGCTGATGGCCATGTATGAGTAGAAGTTTTGCAATGGAGACAGTAAACTCCTGCGTAACCTCCAGAGAGGTCCAGGACCCGTCTCTGCCATCTTGCAGAGTTGCCTGGATCACAAGACTGGCTGCACAGATTTTCACATCTTTTGGCAGATAAGGTGACGAAGGTGAAGCTCTGCTGACTTCCATTATCCAATCATATACTAATTTTTTTATTGTTCTTGCTCATGATTGAGTTTTCTTTGCGAAGTGAAATTTCAACACGTTCACTGTGCCCTGGGGCAAATTATCTTGCAAAGTACAATTTCCTTAGCAAAGTGCAACAGCCTATTGTCCTTTAGTAAATCAACCCCCTTGAGTTTAGTGGAACAAATGAAGGACAGAGACTGTTGTCCCAAAAAACAGTCTCAAAACAAGGGGATGGGGAAAACCCCAAAAGGGGGGTGGGGGGGGGGGGGGTAATGGTTGGACTTTCGCGGTATCTTGGTTTGGAAATATAATAACAAGAATTTTTCCCCATCTTCCCCTTGAGTTTAGGGCAATGCTGAGTGACTGAAAAGTATCTCTTCTTCCACCTGCTGGTGACAAATGTTACTGCATTTTTCAGTTTTTTGCTAAGAGCCCATAGGCTCTTGGTCCTTGTGCTGCAAGCAATCTTTCTGATGTTTTTTTGCTCTGTGCCATAGGGTTACGGCGAAGAGGAGAACGTTTATATTGCCACTCAGGGACCCACAGTGAACACCGTTGGAGATTTCTGGAAGATGGTCTGGCAGGAACGTTCCCCCATCATCGTCATGATTACCAACATCGAGGAAGTCAATGAGGTGCCTCAATTTTTTCAGATTCTCATAATCCAGATTTCTCATACGTCCTCTGACAGTCGCCGCCCACTCATACAGTCTTCACTTATGGGTATTGACCTCTTATCCACAGGAGCAAGCTAGGCATAAGATTTGTTAAAACACAAAACACTTTGCATAAACACACCTATAGGGGGCTGTCCCACTGGTCCAATACCCCCCCTGCTAGCAGCATTCCCAAATCAGTTTTTCTGTAGACCCTTAGGGTTCTCCATAGATTGCCAGGGGTTCCTTGAGCAGTAGTGGATTTATTTTCTGCCTGATGGTACTTGTGTAGTTCTGGCACCAATGATACATGGCACAGCCAGAGACTTGGAAACAGTAATTAACAATATAATGGAAAGCTACACTGACCACCTACTGTATAAAACAGTGGATATATCCAAGAGACACTAAGACTTCAATACTTAGTGATAGTACAGGGAAAGACGATAATCTTTCAAAAAGCTCTCTAGTTCTGGTTATGTGGCTCATATGTAACAATGGCAACCCTCCAATGGGCAGTCTTTAAAGTAAAAGGGCATTCTTTCTACTTATTACTAATGTAAGTGGGTCCTCCTCCCACTGACCAGCGATATAAGGGGGGGCCTTCTCCCAATGACCATCAATGTCATAGTCTCTGTAGTTTTTTTTTTGCCATTATTATTAATTTTAAAAAATAAGTAAATACGTCATTCTTTATCCTTTTATTTTCTTCTGTATTTACAACTAAGAATCATGTTAATGTACCTAGAGCTATAGATGTGATCATTTTATAGCAGGGATTCCTTGAAGCCTGAATATAATTTCAAGGGTAGTTTTTGCTAATAAAGTCGAAAAAAGCTACCATAAACTTCCAGGGAATCTCACATGTTCTTGTGGGCGAGACTGCAAGCTGATGTCATGGGATTTTGTGATGTGCAGCCTCCTATCTATCCAAGATGCAGTAAGGACACCTAAAAATGGGAAGGGTAGGGAATTATTGGCCTGCAAGCCCGCATGTGTAGCGCAGACCCTCTGGCTGGTCCCACTATCATGTCCCAGGTCCACTTTTTCCCAAAATGTAAGAGCAGCCAAGCATGCAGTACGTAGCATGCCCACTTCTGGGTCAATAGCTAGTCAAGGTGGCTGTTTTTTTCTGAATTTGTTGCAGTGTAACTTGGTTTGGGCAAAGGGAGCTGTGGGATACTTCTGAATGCTGAACAGTAGTAAGAGGACGACCTCTCTTAACAGCTACATCTCCTTGAAAAGGCCCTTAGCTACAGTTCTTGGGAAACGGACAGCGCTGGGGCACCAAAGCAATGTCCCAGGCCAGGAGAACCTCAGTCTCAGGGCAACAGGTGGTTAACAAACAGCTTCCACCAAGATCCTGTTCTCAGGTCTGTACTCACAAGTCCTTTGGTGCCTGGGTGCCTCTCTCAGAGCTAGACAGCTTCTGTCTCTCTCTCTCTCTCTCTCTCTCTCTCTCCCCCTCTCTCTCTCCCTCTCTCTCTCTTTTTCTCTCTCTCTCTCCCCCTCTCTCTCCCCCCTCTCCCCCACCTCTCTCTCTCTCTCCCCCCTCTCTCTCCCCCTCTCTCTCTCCCTCTCTCTCTCCCCCTCTCTCTCTCCCCCCCTCTCTCTCCCCCCTCTCTCTCTCCCCCCTCTCTCTCTCTATCCCCCCCTCTCTCTCTCTCTCCCCTCTCTCTCCCCCCCTCTCTCCCCCCCCTCCCCCTCTCTCCCCTCTCTCTCCCCCCCCCCGCTCTCTTTCTCTCTCTCTCTTTCTCTCTCTCTCTCCTTCCTTCCTTCCTTTCTTCCTTCCTTCCTTCCTCAGAGTAGTTGGGGCTTTGCTGGCTCCTAGTGAAGGTATGGGAAGCAGCCCTCCAGGCCAGGTGCTTCTACTGGACAAGGACCTTGACTGATGAAGCCCCAGACTATTTATGTTCTCTCCAGCCACCTTCTGGGCACGCCCCCTCAGGAATTGGTTGGGACCTCATAAATATTCAAACTGCCCACTTAGCCTGCTCCACTCCTATGGTTTGGATCTTTCCAAAAAGCAGGGAGAAGCAATCGAGTGTGCACTGTGCAGCCTGTGGGACCCTGACCAGCCCAGTGCAATCATCAACAGCTCCACTGATTACAGAGGAGCTCCACAATAACTAAATTGACCTGACAGCCTAGTGCCTAACTAGGAAGGATAGGTCACAGACTACAAAGATTTCTAGCAAACAAGCGAAGGTCTGGTACACTAAAGCTATGACTATAAAAAACAGAAGTTCTGAGAGGCCTAGACTAGACTTTTCCTATCAAAGCTCAAGAAATCAAGTATGTGCTCCCAGTTTGACAAATCTCATCTTTTGCACATCGATGGCATACAAACATAGAAATATAGACAACTGACAGCAGTACAAGAACAAGTGGTCCATCAGGACTGCCCTTTTTCAATATTTGTGTCTGATGATAGATCAATATTTATTCCAAGGATGTTTAACCACTTCAGCTCCAGAAGATTTACCCCCTCCCTGACCAGGCCATTTTTTGCAATACAATACTGCTTTATTTTAACTGACAATTGCGTGGTTATGCAACACTCTACACAAATAAAATATATGTCATTTTTTTCCCCACAAATAGAGATTCCTTTTGTTGGTATTTGATCACTTTTTTGCACTGTAAACAAAAAAGACCGACAATTATAAAAAATAAATAAATAAATAAATTAAAAAAACAATATTTTATAGTTTCTGTGATAAAACATATCCATCCAAAAAAAAAGTAAAAAAATCAAACTTCTTCATAAATTTAGGCCAAAATGTATTCTGCGACATATTTTGGGTAAAAAAAAAAAAAAAACAACCCAATAAGCGTATATTGACTGGTCTTATTATGTTTGTATACTAGAATTTTTATTTATTTTTTATTTTTTTTACTAGTAATGGTGGCAATCAGCAGGACTGCGATATTGCGGCGGACAATCGGACACTAACTGACACTTTGTGGGAACCAGTGACACTAATACAGTGATCAGTGCTAAAAAAATATGTACTGTCACTGTACTAATGACACTGCCTGGGAAGGGGTTAAACATCTAGGGTGATCAAAGGGTTAAATGTGTGCCTAACCAGTGTTCTGGTGTACTTCTATGAGGTGTTTTTACTATGGGAAGTAATGGATTTTATTACCTGCTTTGTGGAGAAAGAAAATCTATAACTTCTCTGCTGACAGGACAGAGCTCTGCCCTGTTTACATAGGCAGGGTTCTGTCCTGTGTGTCTTCCCGTAGATTGGCGCGTGCCGATCAATGGATGACCATTGGGTCATCCATTGATCAGCACCCACTGATCAGCATCTGCGGGAAGTGTCAGATCATGTAACTAGTACATAAACTGGCACAGGAGAGCCACCTTGGCGCAATCTATGTAAGTTATACGGTTGGCAAGCGGTTACATTTTCTTACTGTTGGTTTACTAAATTACCTCTGCTGGAAGTCTATTCCAACATCCACTACTCTACGGTTACCCTTGAACTTTCCCCACTCTTAGTTTAAGGGCATACCAGGGGTATTCTTATACTTATATTGAATATTCTGCCCTCCCGAACCTTATGCACACCCTTAATGTTTTTAAAGGTTTTAATGAGGCCCCCCTTTCACTCCTTTCCTTGAGGCTGTACTTAAGAATGCACAACTTTATCATTAGTAAAGTTGGCTTTTAATTAATTCCTCCAACTCCTTGAGTGCAGAACCTGAGATAATACTTACCGTCCTCCTTGATCCACCAATATTTCTTCCAACAAGGTCCAAGCTGGCTTCTATATATACTGCACTATGGCCCCATTCTTATAAGTAAGTCAAACTATAAAGGAACTGCTTGAGGGCCTCATGAGTATATAACATAACTATGGGAATGAATAGGGCCGAGGTGTGCATACGTAGTATAAAGAGGAGTTCACCGAGATCTTATAGAGGGAAAGATCACTAGACTGGTGGGTAAGGAATTATCCCAGGTGTCTGTGAAGGTTCTCATTTAACCAAGTCATGAAATAGATAGTAGTAGTTAGTCACACTGTGTACCAATTGCGTTGCGCTAAAAACTTAAAAGTCAAATAATTAAATAAAAAAACAGAAAGTTCCAAAGAATGTGAGAAAAGTTCACACTGTGCAAGAAATTGTACTCGCAGTGTTCCACCATCAAAGTGTTGAACTGTGTTCCTACACCAAGCAGGTTCTCCACCACCAGATGGCCACGAATGCAGGCTTACCGAACTCAAATAGCTCTCTTATTATAGTGAAGTCCTAAACAGCATTTGATGTATAGGTCTATGCAGACCACATTTTCCCACATGCTTTACCAAATTCAAATATTGGCCAGAGAAGGTAGGGCTCCTATGGATCCTCCTTTTACTCACAGGCCGCCATATATGCTCAAAATGAAGTAAAAGTGCAGATGCTTCTAGCCACATTCAATTGGACATCTTCTGTAATGTTGAAGACATTTCATAGCTTCTTCAGGCAACTTTTTCAGAACTGAAAACGTGGCTTAATGGGTTGTACTAACACATGATCAGAAAAGATTTACAAACCTAGGTGAAAGAAGAGAAGCAACATATGATTAGATCATACGTAAAACCTGCAAAATTGTCTTCAATATTACAGTCTGTCTCAAGGTGACCAACTACTACCAGCTATTATTCCGGGGACTGGTTGGTGAATTCATTATAGGAAAACCTCATTAAAGGTTTCTCCATATATGTTTTATCACTCAAACCTTGCACTATTTTTGTTTCTTGTTTCTGGACCCCTATATCTTATCAATATCTCTTTGTAAGGTAGGTCTCCAAAAGTGGACTCAGTATTCCCAATGGGGTCTAATGCTCTATGTAGTGGAATCAGGACCTCCATTCTCCTTTCCTCCCAAATCTTCTGGTATCCCAAAGGTACACATTTTTGAAGGGGAAAATACACACAGGGATTTCATTTCATCTAGGCAGGCCTGGAGTATTTTAACTAGTCTGGATGGTCTCAGTTAGTTATATCATCCTCTACCCAGTGGTGTGATGTCTTCAGATTTAGGTTAGCTTTGCATTCAGAAGGGAATGAGAAGTAAATTAACCCAGCAGCTAAAATTGCTTCAAAGTTGTCAACCAACTTCTATATTCCAACTTCAAAATAATATGGCTGCTGACCTATTGTCTTCTATTTTCTGCCATCTTCTCTAGAAATGTACAGAATACTGGCCAGAGAAACACGCTACATATGAAGGAATAGAAGTGACCGTAACAGACATCATTCCAGATGATGACTATGTGCTAAGAATCATGACTTTAAAGGTGAGTAAAATTATTGGGTTGTACTACTAGCACATCATCAGAAAAGGTTTACAAATCTAGGTGAAAGAAGAGAAGAAACATATGATTAGATGAACAAATGTATCTTCTTCGTCTTCCTCCTTTTTTCTTCTTTCTTTCTTCTCCTTTCTTTCCTCTAGTGGTTAGAAATATCACTTTTCCAAGTTCGGTAAGCCAAAGAAACAGGTTTACCTTTATGGTGTCCTTGCCATCCACACCAGTGGCATCTTAAGAGCATTATAGGCCCCCGGGCAATGCATTGCACTGGGGCCCCGCCTACACCATCATCCACGAGAATAAAAATGCAAATCATCAATAAGGCGATATTTATTGGTACAGCAGTGCCAGGCTAATGACAGCTTCCAAGTTGGGCAGCTGGGTCCGGTGAACACACACACGGACGGGAGTCAGACTCAACTGTCCTGTGTGTTCCGGTTCCCGTGGAGGCAGACAGGCATTCCTGCAGTTGTGGGCTCCCCCTCCATGGGCCAAGAGGCCTCACAGCAACGCAGGGCCGACAGCCTGCTAAGTTTGGCAGCGGAATGCACACAGGAATCGGGAATAATGCCTGACTGGGGCTGGGCCCCCCGGGCAAGTGGGGCCCCTGGGCAACTGCCCAGCATGCCCATTCGGTAAGATGGCCCTGATCCACACATACTGATCGTCCCTTTACTCCCCCACTGGTCAGTTAGGCCACCAGAAGAAAAGATAAAAAAACCCATGTTAACTTCTGAGGACTCTCTTCCCACACATATAACTGAAAGTTTATGGTATTTTTCTTGATGGCATTTAGTTGCCTGACAGCCTCCTCATTGGTCTGTTTTTCTAAGTATAGGGTAGAGAGCACCTAGTAAGAATGGTCACATGGCTCAGTGATCAGTATAATGTGATTATTAAGAAAACCAATGTGTTTTGGTAAAAAAGCATCTCCCTTCTTCAGGGATTAAAATCTATGAAGTGTAATAAACCACTTAAGCCCTGGAAGATTTTACCCCCTTCCTGACCAGGGCCTATTTTGCAATTCGGCACTGCGTGATTTTAACGGTCAATTGCACGGTCGTGCGACGCTGTACCCAAATGAAATTGATGTCCTTTTTTTCCCATAAACAGAGCTTTCTTTTGGTGGTATTTGATCACCTGTGCGATTTTTTTGATCGAAACAAAAAAATAGCGACAATTTTGCAAAAATAACAAATTTTTTTCACATTTTTTCACATGTAATTCCCCAAAAAAAAAAAATGTAAAAATCACATTTTTTTTAACGTTTTAGGCCAATTTTTTTTCTGCTACATATGTTTGGTAAAAAAAAATCACAATAAGCGTATTTTGATTGGTTTGCGCAAAAGTTATTGCGCTTACTAACAAAGGGAAAGATTTTTGTCATTTTTATTTATTTTTTTTTAACGAGTAATGGCGCGATCTGCGATTTTTTTTATTTTTTTTTTGCGGGACTGCGACATTGCGGCGGACAGATCGGACCCTTGACTGACATTTTTGACACTTTTGGGGGTACCAGTGACATTACTACAGTAATCAGTGCTAAACATATGCACTGTTACTGTAAAAATTACACTGGCAGGGAAGGGGTTAACTTTTTTGGAGAAGGAGGGGTTAAGTGTGTCCCCAGGGGCGTGCTTCTAACTGTGCAGGGATGTGGCTGCTTGTGTAACTACAGAGATATACGATCCTGCATAGCAGGACCGTATGATCTCTGCACTTACACAGGGGAGAATGACAGGCGGCTGTGTTTACATTAGCCGCCTGCCTTTCTCCCGCTGTAACGGACGATCGCGAGTGACCGGCGGACATCGGGTCCGCCGGTCACACGCGCGGGGATCCCAGTGAGCGAGCAGGGGCGGGAGCGGGCCTCCGGCGGCGCGCCCTCGCCCCCTATTGGCTCGCAGGCGAGTGACGTACCCATACGTCACTTTGCCTGCACGGGGCTGACCGGTTAAAAGATATGCTGTTCATTAGACTGAGGTGTCGGCATATCCTCAAGAGAATGTCAGCCATACTCGCCATCATTTTCTCCACTAGGATATGCTAACACCCCAGTTTCAGCATCCAAAACCAGTTATCTATTGAACATCTTCTAGTTTTAGGGCTTAAAATTTTTATTTAATTATAACTGTATGGTGTTTAATAGATTCTGTGTTTAATAGTCTGTTCTGGGGCTAGATTAAACTGAGGTGTATCCTTGTGGAGATGGCGATGACTGACTATGGCTGCAATACTTTTCTCCATGAGGATACACTGACACCTCAGTCTAATGAACACCATCCAGTTTTAACAACACAATAGTTTTAAAAGCCCTAAAAGTGGGGAAGCTTTTTTCTCGGAAACCCATTGGATATTCTAAATAATTTATAATAATCATTATTGATACCTGAACATTCTTACTAGGCACTCCTGGCCCTATATTTAAAAATAGATTACCTGCTGTATGGTGCACTTACCGTCTCCTACCTATGTAGTATAGTCTAATGGAACAAGAACCACAAATTTTACAAAGAAAAGGAAAGACCACATTCAAGAGAGTACTCATACCCCTAGTAGTACTGTAATTGCATGTAAGACCTGAACCATATAAATAGGAAAAACTACTCTCAAGCATGTATATGAATATATATACACAATATACCAAAAGTATTGGGACGCCTGCCTTTACACACACACACATGAACTTTAACCACTTTACCACTAGAGCATTTTGCTGTCTTACATCCAGGCCACTTTTTGCGATTCGGCGCTGTGCGACTTTAACTGACAATTGCGCGGTCGTGCGACGCCGTACCCAAACGAAATTGACGTCCTTTTTTTCCCACAAACAGAGCTTTCTTTTGGTGGTATTTGATCACCTGTGCGATTTTTACTTTTTGCGCTATAAACAAAAAAAGAGTGTTTATTTTGAAAAAATAACAATATTTTTAACATTTTTTTTATATGAAATTCCCCCCAAAAAAGATGTAAAAAACTATTTTTTTTTAAATTTTTGGCCAATTTGTTTTCTGCTACCCATGTTTGGTAAAAAAAAATCGCAATAAGCGTATTTTGATTGGTTTGCGCAAAAGTTTTACTAACAAAGGGAAAGATTTATGTCATTTTTGGTGTTTTTTTTTTTAACGAGTAATGGCGGCGATCTGCGATTTTTTTTTTTGCGGGACTGCGACATTGCGGCGGACAGATCGGACCCTTGACTGACATTTTTGACACTTTTGGGGGTACCAGTGACATTACTGCAGTAATCAGTGCTATAAATATGCACTGTTACTGTAAAAATGACACTGGCGGGGAAGGGGTTAATTTTATTGGAGAGGGAGGGGTTAATGTATGCCTGGTGCTTACTGACGTGTGGGGGGGGAGGTGACTGTGTGAGACAGGGACAGATCGAGGGTTCAACTATGCTGAACACTCCGATCTGTCACTCCCTGTCACTGAGGAGATGCGCCCGCTTGTGTTTACACAGGCGGGCGGATCTCCACACTAGATCCCCGATGATCGGGGCAGAGCAGCGGCGATCACCGCTGCTCCTCCCCTGGCCCGACTCCCGCTGTGAATGAAAACAGCGGGAGCGCCGCCTACAGAGGAGGAGTCTGGCGACGTAGGTCTACGTCGTCAGACGGGATCGTGCCACTTTGCCGCAGTACTATTCCAGTACTCAGTGGTAAAGTGGTTAATGGCATCCCAGTCTTAACCTGTAGGGTTCAATATTGAGTTGGCCCACCCTTTGCAGCTTTAACAGCTTCAACTCTTCTGGGAAGGCTGTCCACAAGGTTTAGGAGTGTGTCTATGGAATGTTTGACCATTCTTCCTGAAGCACATTGCAGGCTTGCAGTCTCCACTCTAATTCATCCCAAAGGTATTCTATCGGGTTAAGGTCGGGACTCTGTGCAGGCCAGCCAAGTTCCTCCACCCTAAACTCACTCAGCCATGTCTTTGTGCACTGGTGCACAGTCCTGTTGGAACAGGAAGGGACCATGTCCAAACTGTTCCCACAAAGTTGGGAGTATGAAATTGTCCAAAATGTCCTAGTATGCTGACACCTTAAGATTTCCCTTCACTGGAACTAAGGGGCCAAGCCCAAGCCCTGAAAAACAATCCCACACCTCAATATATATATATATATATATATATATATATATATATATATATATATATATATATATATATATATATATTTATTTATTTTTGATTCATTTACCTGTTTGAGAAGATGTTCTTGTTTATATGGTTCAGGTCTTACACGCAATTACAATACTGGTAGGGGTGTGAGTACTCTCTTAAATGAGGGCTTTCTTCCTATCTGAATATAACAATGCAATACCAACAGTTGGCTGATCTTATCATATGTATGTAGGTTTTAGTTACTATGTGAATAAAATTTAGATTTTTACATAACTACCTTGTGGGGAACCTAATCCCCTTTTTTATTATTTTCTTCTGTCATGTTACTTTATGGATGTGGTACCCAGCATTTTATAACCCCCTTAAACACCTCTAGCAATCTGAAAAAGAAAATGAACATGTATAAACAAAGGGAAATATTGTTATAACACATGTAAGGCCACATGCGTTGTTTTTGTGATGCCCTTTACCAAAAAGTAACAGTTTTATTACTTATGATTGGCCTAGAGTGACGGGGAAGAACGGATCCTGAAGCATTTCTGGTACACCTCATGGCCAGATCAGAAGACGCCAGATCAGGCTCCGCCTCTCTTGAAACTGGTGCATGATGTGGAGTTGGCCAGGCAGAAGGGGGAGAGTGACGTCGGTCCCGTCATTGTACACTGCAGGTGGGCAAAGCAGATAATATTTTGATCTAGGGGACTGAAGTGACTTTGTAAGGAAATGTTTTTTCAGTGAAGTTTCTTTGCCTAGATGAGTTTTATTTTTCCCCCGTTTTGGATCAACTCCCCTGGAGGAAATTGTAAGAGGCCGATTTTGGTGTGCATGTGTCCTTTTTTTTCAGTCTCCAAAAAGCCCAGTTGAAGTTTTAGGTCTTAAAATACCTTTTTCTCTCAAAGAAAATACAGCTTCCTTCTCTTACACTGAAGTGCTCTATGCTGGCGGAGCAGAGTAACAACCACACTCCTCAGATAAGGAGGAGAAGGGGCGTGTCTGATATGATATGTTACTGATGGATGAATGGCAGTCTGGAGGAGTAGGAGGTCCTAGCAGTGCCATCTTAAGAGCATTATAGGCCCCCGGGCAATGCAATGCACTGGGGCCCCGCCTACACAATCACCCATGAGAATAAAAATGCAAATTATCGATAAAGCGATATTTATTGGTACCTCCGACAAAATCAGTGTTTAAACATTAACACAATGTTTGGACAATATAACACGAGTTTGAAAAACAAGAAATTACAGACTGAATTGACGCAGTACAAAAGCACTATGAATTATTTATTAAATTTGCTATACTTTGAAGGGGTGGAGGGAGAGAGAATGAGGGATGGATGGAGAGAGAAAGAGAACGAAAGAGGGATGTAGGGAGAGAAAAAGAAAGAGGAATGGAGGGGGAGAAAAAGAAAGAGGGATGGAGGGTGGAAGAGAGAAAGAAAGAGGGAAGGAGAGAGACAGATGGAAGGAGAAGGATGGAGGGAGAGAAATTGAAAGAGGCATGGGGGGCAAGAGTGAGAAAGAAAGAGGGATGGAGAGAGAGAGAGAGAGAGAAAAAGGGATGGAGGAAGAGGGATGGAGGGAGAGAGAGAAAAAGGGATGGAGGAAGAGGGATGGAGGGAGAGAAAAAGAAAGAGGGATGGAGGGTGGAAGAGAGAAAGAAAGAGGGAAGGAGAGAGACAGATGGAGGGAGAAGGATGGAGGGAGAGAAAAAGAAAGAGGCATGGGGGGCAAGAGTGAGAAAGAAAGAGGGATGGAGAGAGAGAGAGAGAAAAAGGGATGGAGGAAGAGGGATGGAGGGAGAGAAAAAGAAAGAGGGATGGAGGGAGAGAGAAAGAAAGATGGATGGAGGGAGAGGGAAAGAGAGTAATAGAGAAAGAGGGATGGAGAAAGAAAGGATGAAAGAAAGAACAAAAGAAAGAAGGATGGAGG